>NW_027206909.1:0-41459 GCF_032191515.1 Phaenicophaeus curvirostris | reverse complement strand
GCTGCGGTTTTGGGGTGCGCGGTTTCCAGGCTCCGTTTTTGGGGAGCCCCTTTCCAGGTGGGTTTTTTGGGGGGGCCCTGGTTTTTGGGGGGCCCCCCCCCTAGGCCTGGATCCCACTCTTGGTGCTGAAGGCCAAGTAGTAAACGACGAGGCCGATCGCGGCCGCCACGACCTCGGTCGACACCCACGGCCCCGTCCAGGCGCCCTGAGGGAAACGGGGGGTCCCGGCTGCACCCCCAAAACCCTCCCGTGCCCCCCAGCGACCCCCCCAAACCCCCCAACCCCCCCCCAGCCCCGCAGCGACCCCCAAAACCCCACAGGGGCCCCCCCCCCGGCGATCACCGAATCCAGCCACAACCCCTCTGTGCCCCACGGGGACCCCCAAATCCTCACGGGGACCCCCAAATCTCCTCCGGCCCCGCAGAGACACCCCCCCCCGAGCCCCAGGGGGACCCCCAAATCCACCCCCAGCCCCGCGGGGACCCCCCAAACTGCCCCCCCCAACCCCATGGGAACCTCCCCCAGAGCAAATCGGGACCCCCAAACCTCCCTTCAGCCCCAAGGGGACCCCCAAACTCCCCCCCCAGCCCCCATGGGAACCCCCCCCAGCCCCACAGGGGCCCCCCAAATCCTGAAGGGCCCCCCCAAACGTACCCGGTGGGTCGACGCTGACGGTGAAAAGAGGCCGGATACCGCGAAACGTCCCTCGTTGTTTCGCTGAGCCTGAGGGGGAGAAGCAGAAAAAGGGGTGTTTGGGGGGCTCAGAGGGGTTTTTGGGGGGCTCAGAGGGGTTTTTGGGGGGCTCAGAGGGGAGGGGTCCCCACCTTGCGCAGGGCGCTGTAGGACTCCTCGTCGAAGAATTTCACCTCGTAGGTGCCCGAGTGGGCGTTGCGGTGCTCGAGGCTCCACGAGACCTGGGCAGGGGGGCAGAAAGGAACCCCCAAAATCCACCTCTGAACCCCAAAAAACCCACCTCTGAACCCCAAAAAACCCACCTCTGAACCCCCAGAATACTAAGAAGCCCCCACATCCAGACCCAGAACGCCCCAATCCAGCCTTGAACCCGCAAATCCAAACCCTGAACCCCTCCACTCCACCCCCAAACCCCCCTAAACCCCTTTTGCACCCCAAACCCCTACGGGCACCCTCAAAATCCCCTGGCACCCCCAAAACCCCCACGCTCAACGAAACACCCCCTCCTGCATCACTAAAACTCTCTGAACCCCCCCAAAAAACACCCCTTAACCCCCAACAAAGCCCCCCAAATCCCTGCACTGAACATCCTCGACCCCTTTTGCACCCCCAAAATCCCTTTGGCACCCGCAAACCCCCCTCTGCACCCCCAAACCCCCACATTCAACTAAATATTATTTTCTGCTCCCCTATAACCTCTTCAGGCCCCAACAAAGCTCCCTAAACTCTCAACTAAACCCCCAAAATCCTTACACTGAACCCCTTTTGAACCCCCAAAACCCCTTTTGCACCCCCAAAACCCCCCTTTGCACCCCCCAAAACCCCTCCTACGCCCCCCAAAACCCCCACATTCAACCCAAACGCTACCTCCTGCCCCCCTATAAACCCTTCAGCCTCCAACAAAACCCCCCGAAACCTCAATAAGCCCCCCAAATCCTTACATTGAGCCTCCTGGACCTCTTTTGCACCCCCCAAAACCCCCTTTGCACCCCCAAAACCCCCTCTGCACCCCCAAAACCCCCACATTCAACATAAATACTCCCTCCTGCCTCCCTATAAGCCCTTCAACCTCCAACAAAACCCCCCAAAACATCAAGTAAGAACCCCAAATCCTTACATTGAGCCTCCTAGACCTCTTTTGCACCCCTAAAACCCCCTTTGCACCCCCAAAACCCCCTCAACTCACCTGGTAGCGCCCCACGTCCTGCCCGCGGGTCACTGGGAACTGTTTCCCGTTGACGTCAGCGTAGAGAGCCACGTTCTGCGGGGACGCGGGAGCCGTGAGGAGCGCAGGGGCGGTACCCCCAAATCCTCCTCAGCCCCCAAAACCCCTCCTCAACCCCCCCAAATCCTCCCCCCGGCCCCCCCAACCCCCCGACCTGGGCGCCGTTGCGGCAGGCGAGCGAGATCTCCACGACAAAGACGCTCTCGGAGGCGATGACGGCGTCCGACGTGGTGTAGTAAGAGGGGACGATGGTGGGTTCGGGGCACGGCTCGCCTGAACAGGGGGGTAACGGGGTGCTGGGACCCCCCAAAACCAGCCCCACAGCCCCCCAATCCACCCCAGAGCTCCTCATCGACCCCCAAACCCGCCCCGTGGCTCCTCACTGACCCCCAAAACTACCCCAGAGGCCCCCAAAACCACCTCATAAACCGCCTCTGTTTGCTTTACATCCTCCCACCAGCCCCCCCAAACCCCCCAGTGACCCCCCAAACCACCCCCTACGTCTCTGAACCCCAAATCCACCCCCTAGCCCCACCAGTGACCCCCAAAACCACCCCGCAGCCCCTCAGGGACCCCCAAAACCACCCTGCAGCCCCTCAGGGACCCCCAAAACCACACTGCAGCCCCTCGGTGACCCCCAAAACCACCCTGCAGCCCCTCACTGACCCCCAAAACCACCTCGCAGCCCCTCACTGACCCCAAAACCACCTCGCAAGCCCCTCAGTGACCCCAAAACCATCCCACAGCCCCTCAGGGACCCCCAAAACCACCTTGCAGCCCCTCATTGACCCCCAAAACCACCCCGCAGCCCCTCAGGGACCCCCCAAAACCCGCCCCGCAGCCTCTCAGGGACCCTCAAAACTGCCCCATAGCCCCTCATTGACCCCCAAAACCACCCCGCAGCCCCTCAGTGACCCCCAAAACCACCTCACAGGCCCCCCCACTGACCCTAGAACCGCCCCATAGGCCCCATCGCCCCCCAAACCCACCTAGACCCCCCCCCAGCCCCTTCTTAACCCCCCCCCAGCCCCAACCCCGCTCAGGGCTGCAGCCCCCGCCTCGGAACCCCCCTCAGGGTCCCCCTCGCACCCGCAGCCCCCGCTCAGAGCCGCCACCAGCAGCAGCGCCGCCCTCAGCGCCGGCGCCGCCATTGCTGCCGCCTTTCCCGCCACAAGCCGCGCCCCCCCAGGGCCAGAACCAATCGGAGCCGCCCTCCCCGCCTCAAGCCCCGCCCCCTCGGGGGCAGCGACCAATAGGAGTCCCGCGTCTCTCATCAAGCCCCGCGCCCCCTTAGCGACAGCGACCAATCAGCTGCGAGGGGGGGCGCGGCCGGATTAAAATGGCGGCTGGTGCCGCCTCCCGCTCAGAGGCAGAGGCGCCGCTCCTGCGCATGCGCGGGAGCCTCCAGGCACAAAATGGCCGCCGCGGCTTATGTGGCGCTGCCGGGAGCGAAATCTCGCGAGATCTACCGCCAGGGAAACGGGGGAGGACGGAAATCTCGCGAGATCTCGCCGCCGTCTCGGCAGGCAGCGTAGGCGCGAAATCTCGCGAGATCTGGGGTCGCGGCGGCCATGGCGGCGGCGCTGGCGGCGGCGCGGCGGCTCCGGTTCCCGGGGCTGCTCGCCCCTCGCTCGGTGAGTGCGGAGCCCTCCGGGGCCTGCGCCCCCCGCACACACACGCGGCGGGGCTGGAGGGGGAGGACGCTGCGGGGTCCAGGCGCGCTGATTGGTCTCGGGGAAGGGGAGCCGGGTTCTTATTGGCTGAGGGGCGGGGCTTAGGGGGCCGCGGATTGGATGAGGCGGGGAGGGGGCGGGGCTTAGCGGGATTCACGGGCTCTGATTGGCTAAAGGGAGAAGGGGCGGGGCTTAGGGCTCTGGATGACGAGGGGGCGGGGCTTAGGGGGCTCTGATTGACAAGGGGGCGGGGCTTAGCGGCTCAGGCTGGTGGGGGGTGCTGAGGGCTTAATTGGCTCTGTCATTACGGGGTAATTAGCGGTCCTGGCTGTTAATGAGGGGCTGGGGATGATGGAGAGGTGGTGGGGGAGTCATGTGGCTCTTTTGGGGGGCGCTGGGGAGCACTGGGGGGGGTACTGGGGGGCACTGGGATCGCTGGGGGGGGTACTGGGGGGCACTGGAATCGCTGTGGGGGGTACAGGGAGCGCTGTGACCCCCCCATTGCCCCCCCAGGCCTGTTTTTCCCACGATGCCGAGCGGCGCCACCTCCCACCCGTGAGTCCCCAACTTGGGGTGTCCCCCCCCCCCTCAAAAAAAAAACCCCCTCCTCTCCCCCCCCCCCCCAACACTGGGGGGGGAGGGACCCCCCCAAAATGGAGTGGGGGGGTCCCCAAAACCCCCCCATTCCTGCTGATGGGGGCAACTTGGGGGCCCCCCTTGGCCTCAGCAACGAGGGGGGGTCTCCGCGCCCCCCAAATTTTGAGGGGGGGGTGGTTTAGGGTCTCTGTGCCCCCCAAGTTTTAAGGGGGGGGCAGTTTGAGGTCTCTGCGCCCCCCCACATTTTGAGGGGGGGGCAGTTTGGGGTCTCTGTGTCCCCCAAATTTTAAGGGGGGGGCAGTTTGGGGTCTCTGCGCCCCCCGAATTTTAAGGGGGGGGCAGTTTGGGGTCTCTGAGCCCCCCAAATTTTTAAGGGGGGGGGCAGTTTGGGGGGCTCTAACCCCCCCCATTTGGGTCTGGGGGGTGCATGGTGTTTGCTGTGTGATTTTGGGGGGGCCCTCAGCTCGCTGTGTGGATCCTGGGGGGGGTCTCCCCGCTATCGCTTCCCCCCCCCCCCCCGCCCCCCCCGTTACTAATTACCGTCGCTAATCACCTCTGCGCTTCGTCCCGGCCGCCCGCAGCAGCCCCGCAGCATCGTGAGTACCTGGAAAAGCACGTGGGGGGGGGGGCCCGCACCCCAAAAAATGAGGGGGGGGGATGCAATAGGGGGGGTCCTCACCCCGCTTTTTGCCCCCCCCCCCCCCACATCCCCAAACAGCCCCCCCCGGCCAAGTACGGGGGGCGACACACGGTGACGCTGATCCCGGGCGACGGCATCGGCCCCCGAGCTCATGCTGCACGTCAAGGAGGTCTTCAGGTGGGATTTTTGGGGGGCTGGGGGATCCCCAAAACCATCCGGGTGACCCTCAAGGGGTCTTTGTGCCCTTAAATGTTGGGGGGGGGCGGCTTGGGGTCTCTGAGCCTCCATTTCGGGGTCTCTGAGCCCCCATTTTTGAGCACTTTGGGGTCAAGGAGGTTTTCAGGTGGGATTTTTGGGGGGCTGGGGGGTCCCCGAAACCACTTGGGTGACTCTCGAGGGGTCTTTGTGCCCCTAAATGTTGGGGGGGGGGCAGCTTGGGGTCTCTGAGCCCCCATTTTGGAGCATTTTGGGGTCTCTGAGCCCTCGTTTTCGAGCATTTTGGGGTCTCCGAGCCCCTATTTTGAGGTGGGGGTGTAATTGGGGGTCTCTGAGCCCCCCGTTTTTTTTGGGGGGGTGTCAATCCGTGCTGTCCCCATTTCCCCCCCCAGACATGCCTGCGTCCCCGTGGATTTCGAGGAGGTTCGGGTCGGGGCGGAGGCACCCGAGGACGACGTCCACAACGCCATCATGGCCATCCGGCGCAACGGCGTCGCCCTCAAGGGTGAGGGGCCCCCCGAAAACCTTGGGGACCCCCCCTAAAACCTTGGGGACCCCCCCTAGACCTTTACGGCTCTGCCTAAAAGCTTGGGGACCCTCCCCAGGACCTTCGTGATCGCCCCCTAAAAGCTTGGGGACCCCCTCGAGACATTGGGGACCCCCCCTAAAAGCTTGGGGAGCCCCCTGAGATCTTGGGGACCCCCCCTAAAAGCTTGGGGACCCCCCTGAAATCTTGGGGACCTCCCTGATCTCTTTGTCTGTCCCCCCCCCAGGGAACATTGAGACCAACCACAACCTTCCCCCCAGCCACAAATCCCGCAACAACCTCATCCGGTGAGGGACTGGGAGCACTGGGAGGGACTGGGAGGGGACTGGGAGGCGACTGAGAGGGATTTGGGGGGCACTGGGAGGGACTGGGGGGCACTGGGAGGGAACTGGGGGGCACTGGGAGGGACTGGGGGCACTGGAAAGGACTGGGAGGGGTACTGGGGGGCACTGGGAGGGGACTGGGAGAGACAGAGCGGAGCTGGGGAGAAGGAGGGAGCGCTGGGAGGGTGCGAGGCGCGTGGGGGGTGCCCTGAGGGCCCTGTGGGGGGTTACTGGGAGGCTACTGGGAGCACTGGTCGGGCCCTAACGCGCTGGGAGCCCCCCCCCCCCCCCCCCCCAGGACCAGCCTGGACCTGTTCGCCAACGTGATCCACTGCCAGAGCCTGCGCGGCGTGGAGACGCGGCACCGCGGCATCGACATTCTGCTGGTGCGCGAGAACACCGAGGGCGAGTACAGCAGCCTGGAGCACGAGGTGACACCAGTAGCTCCCAGTACACACCAGTATACACACCAGTAACCACGATGGGAGCCCCCCCCCCCCCTGCAGGACCCCCGGCTGCCCCCAGGGGGCGCTGGACACGCTGCGGCCCCCCTCTGGCCACGCCCCTTTTCTCGCTGGACACGCCCCTTTCCCCTCGAGCACGAGGTGACACCGGTAGCTCCCAGTACAGACCAGTAACCGCAATGGGAGCCCCCGCTGCAGGACCCCCGGCTGCCCCCAGGGGGCGCTGGCCACGCCCCCTTTCTCTCTGGCCACGCCCCCTTCCCTCTGGCCACGCCCCCTTTCTCTCTGGCCACGCCCCCTTCCCATTTTTCTTGGTTCCAGTGCTCCCAGTCCACCCAGTGCACTCCCAGTTCCCCTCTGTGCTCGCTCCCAGTGCTCCCAGTACACTCCATTCCCCTCAGTGGTAACCAGTAGCCCTCCCAGTGCTCCCAGTGCCCCTCCCAGTCCTCCCAGTGCCCCTCCCAGTCCTCCCAGTAGCCCTCCCAGTCCACCCAGTGCCCTTCCCAGTGCTCCCAGTGCCCTCTGTTCCCACCCAGTGCCCCTCCCAGTCCTCCCAGTGCCCCTCCCAGTCCACCCAGTAGCCCTCCCAGTCCACCCAGTAGCCCTCCCAGTCCACTCAGTAGCCCTCCCAGTGCACCCAGTGCCCTCTGTTCCCACCCAGTGCCCCTCCCAGTGCACCCAGTGCCCTCCCAGTCCACCCAGTAGCCCTCCCAGTCCACTCAGTAGCCCTCCCAGTGCACCCAGTGCCCTCTGTTCCCACCCAGTGCCCCTCCCAGCGCTCCCAGTGCCCTCCCAGTGCTCCCAGTACCCCCGGTCTCCCCCCGCAGAGCGTGGCAGGGGTGGTCGAGAGCCTCAAGATCATCACGGCCGGGCGGTCGCGGCGAATCGCTCACTACGCCTTCCGGCTCGCCCGCGCGGCCCAGCGGCGCCGCGTCACCGCCGTGCACAAGGCCAACATCATGTGAGGGGCGCGGGGGGGGCAACGGGGGGCACTGGGGGGCAACTGGGAGGCCTAGAGGGGCAACTGGGGGGGTTGGGGGGCCTAAAGGGGCAACTGGGGGGACTGGGGGGGTTTGGGGGGCCTAGAGAGGCAACTGGGGGGGGGGTTGGGGGTCCTAGAGGGGCAACTGGGGGCACTGGGGGTCAACTGGTGGGCCTAGAGGGGCAACTGAGGGGTCTGGGGGGTGTTTGGGGGTCCTAGAGGGGCAACTGGGGGGGGGTTGGGGGGCCTAAAGGGGCAACTGGGGGGGTTTGGGGGGCCTAGAGGGGCAACTGGGGGGCAACTGGGGGGCCTAGAGGGGCAACTGGGGGGGGGTTGGGGGGCCTAGAGAGGCAACTGGGGGCACTGGTTGGGGTCCCTGTGAGGTTTTGGGGTCCCTGTGAGGTTTTGAGGTCCCTGGGGTAGATTTTGGGGTCCCCGGGGGAGGTTTTTTGGGGTCCCCAGGAGATTTTGGGGTGCGGGTGGAGGTTTTTTGGGGTCCCTGGGGGAGGTTTTGGGGGTCCCTGTGAGGTTTTGGGGTGTTGGGGGAGGTTTTTTGGGGTCCCTGTGGGAGATTTTGGGGTCCCTGTGGGCTTTCGGGGTCCCTGACGCCCCCCCAGGAAACTGGGGGACGGGCTGTTCCTGCAGTGCTGCCGCGAGGTGGCCGCCGAGTACCCCGAGATCGACTTCCAGAGCATGATCGTCGACAACACCACCATGCAGGTGCGCCCAGTGCTCCCAGTACAAACCAGTAACCCCCCCCCGCGCCCCCCCAGTACGGCCCCAGCGCTCCCAGTGCCCCCTGCCGGCGCTCCCAGTGCTCCCAGTGCTCCCAGTACCTTGTCCGGAGCTCCCAGTGCTCCCTCAGTGCCCCCAAAGCCCTTGCGAGATCTCCTAGTGTGTCCCAGTGCTCCCAGTACAAACCAGTAACCCCTCCGGGGCTCCCCAGTACGGCCCCAGTGCTCCCAGTGCCCCCTGCCAGCGCTCCCAGTGCGTCCCAGTGCTCCCAGTACCTTGTCCAGAGCTCCCAGTGCCCCCAAAGCCCTTGTTAGCTCTCCCAGTCCCTCCCAGTGCCCCCTGCCGGCGCTCCCAGTATGTCCCAGTCCCTCCCAGTGCCCCCGCCAGAGCTCCCAGTGCTCCCAGTACCCCTTGCTGGCGCTCCCAGTCCCTCCCAGTGCTCCCAGTCCCCTCTCTAGCGCTCCCAGTGCTCCCAGTGACCCCTGCCGGTGCTCCCAGTATGTCCCAGTCCCTCCCAGTGCCCCTGCCAGAGGTCCCAGTGCTCCCAGTACCACCCCTGCTGGCGCTCCCAGTCCCTCCCAGTGCTCCCAGTGCCCCCTGCCAGCACTCCCAGCACCTCCCAGTGCTCCCAGTCCCCTCTCTAGCGCTCCCAGTCCCTCCCAGTGCCCCTGCCAGAGCTCCCAGTGCTCCCAGTACCCCCTGGTGGCGCTCCCAGTCCCTCCCAGTCCCTCCCAGTGCTCCCAGTACCACCCCTGCTGGCGCTCCCAGTCCTTCCCAGTGCTCCCAGTGCCCCCTGCCAGCGCTTCCAGTCCCTCCCAGTGCCCCTTGCTGGGGCTCCCAGTCCCTCCCAGTGCCCCCTGCCAGCACTCCCAGTCCCTCCCAGTACCTCCTGCCGGCACTCCCAGTCCATCCCAGTGCCCCCAGCGGCGCTCCCAGTCCTTCCCAGTCCGTCCCAGTACCCCCTGCCGGCACTCCCAGTCACTCCCAGTGCCCCCAGCGACACTCCCAGTCCGTCCCAGTCCCTCCCAGTGTCCCCTGCCGGCGCTCCCAGTCACTCCCAGTGCCCCCAGCGACACTCCCAGTCCGTCCCAGTGCCCCCAGCGGCGCTCCCAGTCCGTCCCAGTCCCTCCCAGTGCCCCCTGCAGCACTCCCAGTCCCTCCCAGTCCGTCCCAGTGCCCCCAGCGGCGCTCCCAGTCTGTCCCAGTGCCCCCAGTACCCCCTGCCGGCGCTCCCAGTCCCTCCCAGTGCCCCCAGCGACACTCCCAGTCCGTCCCAGTACCCCCTGCCAGCACTCCCAGTGCTCCCAGTCCCCTCTCCGGTGCTCCCAGTCCCTCCCAGTGCTCCCAGTACCCCCTGCCAGTGCTCCCAGTCCCTCCCAGTCCCTCCCAGTGCTCCCAGCGGCGCTCCCAGTCCCTCCCAGTCCCTCCCAGTCCCTCCCAGTCCGTCCCAGTGCCCCCAGCGGCGCTCCCAGTGCGTCCCAGTGCCCCCAGTCGCCGTTCCCCGCAGCTGGTGTCGCGGCCGCAGCAGTTCGAGGTGCTGGTGATGCCGAACCTGTACGGGAACATCGTCAGCAACGTGTGCGCGGGGCTGGTGGGCGGCCCGGGGCTCGTCCCGGGGGCCAACTACGGCCACGACTACGCCGTCTTCGAGACCGTGAGGGCACAGCGACCAGTCAGGGCCGGGGGGGGGCACTGGGACCAGTTAGAGGGGCTGGGGGGGCACTGGGACCAGTTAGAGACGCTGGGGAGGGCACTGGGAGCAGTTAGAGGGGCTGGGGGGGCACTGGGACCAGTTAGAGACAGTGGGGAGGGGACTGGGATCAGTTAGAGGCACTGGGGATGGATTTGGACCAGTTACAGACACTGGGGAGGGCACTGGGACCAGTTAGAGGTGCTGGGGAGGGGACTGGGACCAGTTAGAGGCGCTGGGGAGGGGACTGGGAGCAGTTAGAGGGGCTGGGGGGGCACTGGGACCAGTTAGAGGGGCTGGGGGGGCACTGGGACCAGTTAGAGGCACTGGGGGGGCACTGGGAGCAGTTAGAGATGCTGGGGAGGGGACTGGGACCAGTTAGAGGCGCTGGGGAGGGGGCTGGGAGCAGTTAGAGACGCTGAGGAGGGGACTGGGACCAGTTAGAGACGGCGGGGAGGGGACTGGGACCAGTTAGAGACACTGGGAGGGGACTGGGACCAGTCAGAGGCACTGGGAGGGGACTGGGAGCAGTTAGAGACGCTGGAGAGGGGACTGGGACCAGTTAGAGGGGCTGGGGAGGGGACTGGGACCAGTCAGAGGCACTGGGGGGGCACTGGGAGCAGTTAGAGGCGCTGGGGAGGGGACTGGGACCAGTTAGAGGCACTGGGGAGGGGACTGGGACCAGTTAGAGGCGCTGGGGGGGGGACTGGGACCAGTTAGAGACACTGGGGAGGGCAGTGGGACCAGTTAGAGATGCTCAGAGGGCACTGGGACCAGTTAGAGGCGCTGGGGAGGGCACTGGGACCAGTTACAGATGCTGGGGAGGGGACTGGGATCAGTTAGAGACGCTCGGAGGGCACTGGGACCAGTTAGAGATGCTGGGGAGGGCACTGGGACCAGTTAGAGACGCTGGGGAGGGCACTGGGAGCAGTTAGAGACAATGGGGAGGGCACTGGGAGCAGTTAGAGGCACTGGGGAGGGGACTGGGACCAGTTAGAGGCACTGGGAGGGGACTGGGACCAGTCAGAGATGCTTGGAGGGCACTGGGACCAGTCAGAGGTGCTGGGGAGGGCACTGGGACCAGTCAGAGGTGCTGGGGAGGGGACTGGGACCAGTTAGAGACGGCGGGGAGGGGACTGGGAGCAGTTAGAGGGGACTGGGACCAGTTAGAGGCACTGGGAGGGGACTGGGACCAGTTAGAGGGGACTGGGACCAGTTAGAGGCACTGGAGAGGGGTCTGGGACCAGTTACAGATGCTGGGGAGGGGACTGGGAGCAGTTAGAGACGCTCGGAGGGCACTGGGACCAGTTAGAGATGCTGGGGAGGGGACTGGGACCAGTTAGAGGCACTGGGAGGGGATTGGGATCAGTTAGAGACACTGGGGAGGGGACTGGGACCAGTTACAGACGCTGGAGAGGGGACTGGGACCAGTTAGAGGTGCTGGGGAGGGGACTGGGACCAGTTAGAGGCATTGGGAGGGGACTGGGACCAGTTAGAGACACTGGGGACGGATTGGGATCAGTTAGAGACACTGGGGAGGGCACTGGGACCAGTTAGAGACGCTGGGGAGGGCACTGGGACCAGTTAGACGTGCTGGGGAGGGCACTGGGACCAGTTAGAGGTGCTGGGAGGGGACTGGGAGCAGTTAGAGGCACTGGGAGGGGACTGGGACCATTTACAGATGCTGGGGAGGGGACTGGGACCAGTTGTAGGCGCTGGGGGGCACTGGGAGGCGCTGGGGAGGGCACTGGGGGGCACTGGGGGGCGCTGGGAGGCACTGGGGGGGGTCCCTGAGGGTTTTTCCCCCCAGGCGACGCGGAACACGGGCAAGAGCATCGCGAACCGCAACGTGGCCAATCCCACGGCCGCTCTGCTGGCCGCGTGCATGATGCTGGATCACCTGCGGTACGGGGGGCTGACTGGGCCGCACTGGGATGGACTGGGCTGGAACTGGGCCAGACTGGGCTGAAAATGGTTTGAACTGGGTTAGACTGGGCTGAACGGGGCTGGAAATGGTCTGAAGTGGGTTGAACTGGACTGAAAATGGTTTGAACTGGGCTAGACTGGGCTGAACTGGGTTGGATTGCGCGGGAGCTGAGCCAAACTGGGTTGAACTGGGCTAGAACGGGGCTGAACTGAGTTGGACTGGGTTAAACTGGGCTAGAAGTGAGCTAAACTGGGTTGAATTGGGTTAGACTGGGCTAGACTGGGTTAGACTGGGCTGGGACTGGGTTGGATTGAGCTGGAGCTGAGCCAAACTGGGTTGAACTGGGCTGAACTGAGTTGGACTGGGTTGAACTGGGGCTAGAAGTGAGCTAAACTGGGTTGAACTGGGTTAGACTAGCCTGAACTGGGTTAGACTGGCTTGAACTGGATTAGACTGGGCTGAACTGGGCTGGAGCTGGGTTGGATTGAGCTGGAGCTGAGTTGAACTGGGTTAGACTGGGCTAGAACTGGGCTGAACTGGGTTGGACTGGGCTGAACTGGGTTGAACTGAGTTGGACTGGACTAGAAGTGGGCTGAACTGAGTTGGACTGGGTTGAACTGGGCTAGAACTGAGCCAGACTGGGTTGAACTGGGTTAGACTGGGCTAGAACTGGGCTGAACTGAGCTGGACTGGGTTGAACTGGACTAGAACTGATCCAAACTGGGTTGAACTGGGTTAGACTGGGCTGAACTGGGTTGGATTGAGCTGGAGTTGAGCCAAACTGGGTTGAACTGGGCTAGAACTGGGCTGAACTGAGTTGGACTGGGTTAAACTGGGCTAGAAGTGAGCTGAACTGGGTTGAATTGGGTTAGACTGGGCTGAACTGGGCTGGAGCTGGGTTGGACTGGGTTGAACTGGGCTAGAACTGAGCCAGACTGGGTTGAACTGGGCTAGAACTGAGCCAGACTGGGTTGAACTGGGTTAGACTGGGCTGAACTGGGTTGGATTGAGCTGGAGCTGAGCCAAACTGGGCTGAACTGGGTTAGACTGGGCTAGAAGTGGGCTGAAGTGGGTTGAACTGGATTAGACTGGGCTGAACTGGGTTGGAACTCAGCTGAACTGGGTTGGGCTGGGCTGGAGCTGAGCCAAACTGGGCTGAACCGGGCTAGAACTAAGCCAATAGTGGGTTAGACTGGGTTGAACTGGGCTGAACCGGGCTGGAGCTGGGCTAGGCTGAGCTGAACTGGGTTAAACTGGGCTGAACTGGGTTGGGCTGAGCTGGACTTGAGCCAAACTGGGCTGAACTGGCTTGGAACGGAGCCGAACTGGGTTGGACTGGGCTGAACTGGTCTGTAGCCACCCCGGGGGGGGGGCGGGGGAGGAGGGGGCGTGGCTTAGGGGGCGTGGCTAACGCTGGCCCCGCCCCCAGGCTGCACGGCCACGCCTCCATGATCCGCCAGGCCGTGCTCGCCTCATTGGACGATCCGCGGGTAAGCCCCGCCCCCTCCCTGTCAATCAAACCCCATGGGGGCGTGGCCTCAGCAAGCCACGCCCCACATGCCAATCAAACCCAGTGGGGGCGTGGCCTCATCAAAGCCCCGCCCCCCCTTCCAGACTCACACCCCCGATATCGGGGGTCAGGGCAGCACCTCGGGCGCCGTGCAGAGCATCCTCGCCCACCTCCCCCGCTCCTGAGGGACCCCCAAACCCCGAACGGGCCCCCCGAGTCCCCCCGGGCACCCCGAGTCCCACCTGGGGGCTCCCGGGCCCACCCCGAGTCCCGCTGGGACCCCCAATAAAGACGTGGGGGGAGCCACGAGGTTGGTTTATTGATGTGGGGCGGGTTTGGGGGTGCAGCCGGGGGGGCTGCGGGCACCGAGGTGTTTTGGGGGCTGTGGGGTGGATTTGGGGTGCCAGGGGGTGGGTCTGAGGCACCGTGGGGTGGATTTGGGGGGCCATGGGGTTGATTTGGGGGCTGTGGCGTGGGTTTGGGGGCCATGGGGTGGGTTTGGGGGCCGTGGGGCGCATTTGGGGTGCCGTGGGATGGATTTGGGGTGCCATGGGGTGGGTTTGGGGGCCGTGGGGTGGGTCTGAGGGGCCGTGGGGCGGATTTGGGGTGCCGTGGGGTGGATTTGGGGTGCCGTGGGGTGGATCTGGGGTGCCGTGGGGTGGATTTGGGGTGCCATGGGGTGGATCTGGGGGCCGTGGGGTGGATCTGGGGTGCCAGGGGCGGATTTGGGGTGCTGTGGTGTGGATCTGGGGTGCCGTGGGGCGGATTTGGGGTGCTGTGGGGCAGATTTGGGGTGCCGTGGGGCAGATTTGGGGTGCCAGGGGGGGTTTTGGGGTGCTGTGGTGTGGATCTGGGGTGCCGTGGGGTGGATTTGGGGTGCCAGGGGCGGATTTGGGGTGCTGTGGTGTGGATCTGGGGTGCCGTGGGGTGGATTTGGGGTGCCAGGGGCGGATTTGGGGTGCTGTGATGTGGATCTGGGGTGCCGTGGGGTGGATTTGGGGTGCTGGGGGTGGTTTTGGGGCGCTCAGGGGCAGAGCCAGGGGTGCCGCAGGCACTGGGCGGCCGTGGCGTGGATTTGGGGTGCCGTGGGGGGGTTTTGGGGTGCCAGGGGGGGTTTTGGGGTTCCGTGGGGCTCTCAGGGGCAGAGCCAGGGGTGCTGCAGGCACTGGGTGGCCGTAGCGCAGATTTGGGGTGCCAGGGGGGGTTTGGGGTGCCGTGGGGCAGATTTGGGGTGCCAGGGGGTGGTTTTGGGGCGCTCAGGGGCAGAGCCAGGGGTGCCGCAGGCACTGTGTGGCCGTGGCGCGGATTTGGGGTGCCGTGGGGCGGATTTGGGGTGCCGTGGGGGGGGTTTGGGGTGCCAGGGGGCAGATTTGGGGTGCCGGGGGGGGTTTTGGGGCGCTCAGGGGCAGAGCCAGGGGTGCCGCAGGCACTGGGTGGCCGTGGCGCGGATTTGGGGTGCCGTGGGGCAGATTTGGGGTGCCAGGGGGGGTTTTGGGGTGCCGTGGGGCAGATTTGGGGTGCCAGGGGGGGTTTTGGGGTGCCATGGGGCAGATTTGGGGTGCCAGGGGGGGTTTTGGGGTGCCAGGGGGGGGTTTTGGGGCGCTCAGGGGCAGAGCCAGGGGTGCCGCAGGCACTGTGCGGCCGTGGCGCGGATTTGGGGTGCCGTGGGGTGGGTTTGGGGTGCCGGGGGTGGTTTTGGGGTGCCATGGGGCAGATTTGGGGTGCCAGGGGGGGGTTTTGGGGCGCTCAGGGGCAGAGCCAGGGGTGCCGCAGGCACTGGGCGGCCGTGGCGCGCCGGGCGGGCTCGTAGGCCAGCATGGGCCGCAGGAAGCGGGCGAAGGCGGCGGCGGCGCCGCGCGGCCACTCGTATTTCTCCTGCAGCACCGCCCGCAGCCCCCACGGGCGCAGGTGGCGGATGTGCCGCAGCTCACCTGGCGGGGGGGGGGCGGGGACAGGTGAGCACAGGTGAGGGCGCATCCCCCCCCCCCCCTTGGGGCCCCCCCCCCCTCTGCCCCCCCCCCTTTCTCTTCAGTTCCAGTGGAGTCGGGGGGGAGACTGGGACCAGTTGGAGCCAGTGAGGGGGATACTGGGACTAGTTAGGGGCTACTAGGGGGGTGTAGGGGGATACTGGGACCAGTTAGAAGCTATTGAGGGGATCTAGGGGGATACTGGGACCAGTTAGAAGCTATTGAGGGGATCTAGGGGGATACTGGGACCAGTTAGAAGCTTTTAAGGGGGTGTAGGCGGATACTGGGACCAGTTAGAAGCTATTGAGGGAATCTAGGGGGATACTGGGACCAGTTAGAAGCTATTGAGGGGACCTAGGGGGATACTGGGACCAGTTAGAAGCTTTTAAGGGGGCGTACGGGGATACTGGGACCAGTTAGAAGCTATTGAGGGGATCTAGGGAGATACTGGGACCAGTTAGAAGCTATTGAAGGGATCTAGAGGGATATTGGGACCAGTTAGAAGCTATTGAGGGGATCTAGGGGGATACTGGGACCAGTTAGAAGTTATTGAAGGGATCTAGGGGGATACTGGGACCAGTTAGAAGTTATTGAAGGGATCTAGAGGGATACTGGAACCAGTTAGAAGCTATTGAGGGGATCTAGGGGGATACTGGGACCAGTTAGAAGTTATTGAAGGGATCTAGGGGGATACTGGGACCAGTTAGAAGTTATTGAAGGGATCTAGGGGGATACTGGGACCAGTTAGAAGCTATTGAGGGGATCTAGGGGGATACTGGGACCAGTTAGAAGTTCTTAAGGGGCCATAGGGGGATACTGGGACCAGTTAGAAGCTATTAAGGGGCCATAGGGGGATACTGGGACCAGTTAGAAGCTATTAAGGGGGTGTAGGGGGATACTGGGACCAGTTAGAAGCTTTTAAGGGGGCGTACGGGGATACTGGGACCAGTTAGAAGCTATTGAGGGGATCTAGGGAGATACTGGGACCAGTTAGAAGCTATTGAAGGGATCTAGAGGGATATTGGGACCAGTTAGAAGCTATTGAGGGGATCTAGGGGGATACTGGGACCAGTTAGAAGTTATTGAAGGGATCTAGGGGGATACTGGGACCAGTTAGAAGTTATTGAAGGGATCTAGAGGGATACTGGAACCAGTTAGAAGCTATTGAGGGGATCTAGGGGGATACTGGGACCAGTTAGAAGTTATTGAAGGGATCTAGGGGGATACTGGGACCAGTTAGAAGTTATTGAAGGGATCTAGGGGGATACTGGGACCAGTTAGAAGCTATTGAGGGGATCTAGGGGGATACTGGGACCAGTTAGAAGTTCTTAAGGGGCCATAGGGGGATACTGGGACCAGTTAGAAGCTATTAAGGGGCCATAGGGGGATACTGGGACCAGTTAGAAGCTATTAAGGGGGTGTAGGGGGATACTGGGACCAGTTAGAAGCTCTTAAGGGGCCATAGGGGGATAGTGGGACCAGTTAGAAGCTATTAAGGGGGTGTAGGGGGATACTGGGACCAGTTAGAAGCTATTGAGGGGATCTAGGGGGATACTGGGACCAGTTAGAAGTTATTGAAGGGATCTAGGGGGATACTGGAACCAGTTAGAAGCTATTGAGGGGATCTAGGGGGATACTGGGACCAGTTAGAAGCTATTGAGGGGATCTAGGGGGATACTGGGACCAGTTAGAAGCTTTTAAGGGGGTGTAGGCAGATACTGGGACCAGTTAGAAGCTATTGAGGGGATCTAGGGGGATACTGGGACCAGTTAGAAGCTATTGAGGGAATCTAGGGGGATACTGGGGTCAGTTAGAAGCTTTTAAGGGGACGTAGGGGGATACTGGGACCAGTTAGAAGCTATTGAGGGGATCTAGGGGGATACTGGGACCAGTTAGAAGCTCTTAAGGGGACGTAGAGGGATACTGGGACCAGTTAGAAGCTATTAAGGGGGCATAGGGGGATACTGGGACCAGTTAGAAGCTTTTAAGGGGGTGTACGCAGATACTGGGACCAGTTAGAAGCTATTGAGGGGATCTAGGGGGATACTGGGACCAGTTAGAAGCTGTTGAGGGGATCTAGAGGGATACTGAGACCAGTTAGAAGCTCTTAAGGGAGTGTAGAGGGATACTGGGACCAGTTAGAAGTTATTAAGGGGGTGTAGGGGGATACTGGGACCAGTTAGAAGCTACTGAAAAGATCTAACAGGATAATGGGAACAGTTACAGCCAGTGAGACACTAATGAGGGGTCTAGGGGGATACTGGGACCAGTGAGAGGGTACTGGGGGGGTATAGGGGGATACTGGGACCAGTGAGGGGGTATTGGGGGGGCGTAGGGGGATACTGGGACCAGTGAGGGGGTATTGGGGGGGTCCGGGCCCTGCTCCTCACCTCGGCGGTTGAAGAACTCCCTCGAGTAGCGCCCGCCCAGCGCCACGTGCCGGGGGATCTCGCCCAGCAGCTCGATCACGTGGGCCAGGTGGTCTGCGAGGGGGCGGGGCCACGTCAGGACACGCCCCCTCGTCCCATTCATCCCATCCTGGGTCACCACAGGCCACGCCCCCTTCATTGATAAAATTATGAGACCACGCCCCCTTCCATTGATAAAACTCCCAGGCCACGCCCCCTACCCTCGTCCCGGCTGTAATCCTCCCCCGAGTGGGGCTCGAACAGGTAGTCGCCGGTTGCCAGCTCGAAGGCCTGAGGGCAGAGGGCGGCCGTGGGTCACGCTGTGGGGCGCTGTGGGTCACGCTGTGGGGCTGTGGGTCACGCTATGGGGTGCCGGGGGGCTCTGTGGCTCCTGCCACGGGGAGCTGCGGGGCCACGGGGGTCAGTGTGGGGCTGTGGGGCCCTATGGGTCGCGCTATGGGGCCATGGGTCGCACTGTGGGCCTGTAGGGCTGTGCCGTGGGTCCCTATGGGTCACGCTATGGGGCTGTGGGTCGCGCTGTGGGCCTGTAGGGCCATGCTGTGGGTCCCTATGGGTTGCGCTATGGGGCCCTGGGTCCCTATGGGTCATGCTATGGGTCCGTGGGTTGCGCTGTGGGCCTGTAGGGCCGTGCCGTGGGTCCCTATGGGTCACGCTATGGGGCCGCGGGTCCCTATGGGTCGCGCTATGGGGCCGTGGGTCACACTGTGGGCCTGTAGGGCCGTGCCGTGGGTCCCTATGGGTCACGCTATGGGGCCGTGGGTCGCACTGTGGGCCTGTAGGGCCGTGCCGTGGGTCCCTATGGGTCACGCTATGGGGCTGTGGGTCCCTATGGGTCGCGCTATGGGGCCCTGGGTCACACTGTGGGCCTGTAGGGCTACGCCGTAGGTCCCTATGGGTCACACTATGGGGCCCTGGGTCCCTATGGGTTGCGCTATGGGGCTGTGGGTCACTATGGGTCACGCTATGGGTCTGTAGGGCCGCACCGTGGGTCACTATGGGTCACGATATGGGGCCGTGGGTCGCTCTGGGTTGCACTGTGGGTCCATAGGGCCGCACCATGGGTCCCTATGGGTTGCGCTATGGGTCCGTGGGTCGCACTGTGGGCCTGTAGGGCCGCACCATGGGTCCCTATGGGTTGCGCTATGGGTCCGTGGGTCACACTGTGGGCCTGTAGGGCCGTGCCGTGGGTCCCTATGGGTCACGCTATGGGGCTGTGGGTCGCACTGTGGGCCTGTAGGGCCGTGCTGTGGGTCCCTATGGGTCGCGCTATGGGGCTGTGGGTTGCTATGGGCCGCGCCGTGGGTCGCTGTGGGCCGCGCTATGGGGCCATGGGTCCCTATGGATCACGCTATGGGGCTGTGGGTCGCTATGGGGCCGTGGGTCCCTATGGGTCACGCTATGGGGCCGTGGGTTGCTATGGGCCGCGCCGTGGGTTGCTGTGGGTCACGCTGTGGGGCCGTGCTGTGGGTTGCCGTGGGTGGCGCCGTGGGTCCCTATGGGTCACGCTATGGGGCCGTGGGTCGCCGTGGGCCGCGCCGTGGGTCGCCGTGGGTCACGCTATGGGGCTGTAGGGCCGTGCCGTGGGTCCCTATGGGTCATGCTATGGGGCCCTGGATCCCTATGGGTCACGCTATGGGTCCGTAGGGCCGCACTGTGGGTCCCTATGGGTCGTGCTATGGGGCCCTGGGTCCCTATGGGTCACGCTATGGGGCTGTGGGTCCCTATGGGTCACGCTATGGGGCTGTGGATCCCTATGGGTTGCGCTGTGGGTCCCTATGGGTCACGCTGTGGGTCTGTAGGGCCGCGCCGTGGGTCCCTATGGGTCACGCTATGGGGCCGTGGGTCGCTATGGGGCCGTGGGTCCCTATGGGTCACGCTATGGGGCCGTGGGTCGCCGTGGGTGGCGGGGGGTCTCACCATGCAGGCCGTGCTCCAGATGTCGGCGGGGGGCCCGTAGCCGGCGCCCAGCAGCACCTCGAGCGCCCGGTACTGACGCGTCTGGATCGACTCCGTGAAGTGTCGGTGCTGGGGGGGGGGGGGCGCTGACCCACGGCTGCGCCCCCTGCCCCACACCCCCAGCCCCCCAAGTGCCCCCCAAGTGCCCCCCAAGTGCCCCCCCTGCCCCCCAAGTGCCCCCTCACCACCCAGCAGCCGTTGCCCAGGTCGGCGATCTTGACCCGCAGCCGTGGGGCGCAGCGAGGGTCCAGGGGGTTCTCCTGCCCCTCGTCCCCCACGGAACCTGGGGGGGGGGGGGGGGAGCAGGGGGGTCAGCAAAGGCCCCTCAGCCCCCCATTCCACCCCAACTGCTCCCCAACTCCCTCCTCAGCCCCCCCATTTGCCCCCCGACTCCCCCCTGACCCCCCAATTGCCCCCACTCCCCTCCTGATCCCCCCCAGTTGCTCCCAACTCCCCCCTGACCCCCCTAGTTGCCCCCTGACACCCCCTGATCACCCCATTTGCCCCCCAACTCCCTCCTGACCCCCCCATTTGCCCCCCAACTCCTCCCCGACCCCCCATTTGCCCCCCGACTCCCCCATGACCCCCCATTTGCCCCCAACTCCTCCCTGAACCCCCCAAATTACCCCAACACCCCCCTGACCCCCCATAGTTGCCCCCAACACCCTCCTCAGCCCCCCCAGTTGCCCCCTGACTCCCCCATTTGCCCCCCGACTCCCCCATGACCCCCCATTTGCCCCCTGACTCCCCCATGACCCCCCATTTGCCCCCCAACTCCCTCCTGACCCCCCCATTTGCCCCCCCAACACCCCCCTGACCCCCCATAGTTGTCCCCAACACCCTCCTCAGCCCCCCCAGTTGCCCCCTGACTCCCCCATTTGCCCCCCAACTCCCCCCTGACCCCCCCATTTGCCCCCCGCCTCCCCCCCCCGCACTCACCGAGGGTGCTGGGGGCGCCCCCCGAGCCCCCCGAGAGCAGGGAGCCCGAGGTGGGGGTGAGCAGGGAGTCGGAGGCCGAGCTGGGGCTGGGGGGGCGGCGCGGGGGGGCCCCCCCCGAGGCCGAGGAGCCCCCCGAGCGCAGGGTGTGAACCCCCGAGGAGGAGGCGCCGCTGGGGGGGCTGCTCGCGCCGGGGGGGTCGGGGGGCGGCTCCGCTGTGGGGGGGACACACACAAAAAGGCTGAGACCCCAACCCTGGGGACCCTCCTCTGCCCCACAGCATCACCCCCGGGGGACCCCAAAAATCACACACACCCCCCCGAGCCCAAAACCACCTCAGGGACCCCAAAAATGACCCCCCAGACGAAAAAAAATCACACTCAACCCCCTGTAGGATCCCCAAAATGACCCCCAGGACCAATTGCCCCCTGAGGGGACCCCCAACACCCCCTGGGGACCCCAAAATCCACCCCCAAGGACAGCAAAAGCAACCCCAGGGACCCCAAAACCATTCCAGAGGCACCAGAAATGACTCCTGGAACCCCAAAACAATCTGAGAGACCCCCAAATCCACGCCCAGGACTCCAAAAATACCTCCACGGACCCCCAGAAAGCACCCGAGGGACCCCAAAAATGACTCCTGGAACCCCAAATCCACACAAGGACCCCCAAACCCACCCCCAGGACTCCAGAACTACCTCCACGGACCCCAGAACAACCCAAGAGACCCCCAAAATGCCCCTCAGGACTCCAGAATGACCCCCAGGGAACCCAAAATCACCCCCAGAGACCCCAAAAATGACTCCTGGAACCCCAAATCCACACGAGGACCCCCAAACCCACGCCCAGGACTCCAGAACTACCTCCACAGACCCCAGAAAGCACCTAAGGGACCCCAAAAATGACTCCTGGAACCCCAAATCCACCCTCAGGACTCCAGAACTACCTCCACGGACCCCAAAACAACCCAAGAGACCCCCAAAATGCCCCTCAGGACTCCAGAATGACCCCCGGGGAACCCAAAATCACCCCCAGAGACCCCAAAAAGGATTCCTGGAACCCCAAATCCACACGAGGACCCCCAAACCCACCCCCAGGACGCCAAAACTACCTCCACAGACCCCCGGAAAGCACCCGAGGGACCCCAAAAATGACTCCTGGAACCCCAAATCCACACGAGGACCCCCAAACCCACCCCCAGAACTCCAGAACTACCTCCACAGACCCCCAGAAAGCACCTAAGGGACCCCAAAAATGACTCCTGGAACCCCAAATCCACACGAGGACCCCCAAATCCACCCCCAGGACTCCAGAACTACCTCCACGGACCCCAGAAAGGACCCGAGGGACCCCAAAATGCCCCTCAGGACTCCAGAATGACCCCCGGGGAACCCAAAATCACCCCCAGAGACCCCAAAAACGATTCCTGGAACCCCAAATCCACACAAGGACCCCCAAACCCACCCCCAGGACTCCAGAACTACCTCCACAGACCCCCAGAAAGCACCCAAGAGACCCCAAAAATGACTCCTGGAACCCCAAATCCACACGAGGACCCCCAAATCCACCCCCAAGACGCCAAAACTACCTCCACAGACCCCCAGAAAGCACCCAAGGGACCCCAAAAATGACTCCTGGAACCCCAAATCCACACGAGGACCCCCAAATCCACCCCCAGGACTCCAGAACTACCTCCACGGACCCCAAAACAACCCAAGAGACCCCCAAAATGCCCCTCAGGACTCCAGAATGACCCCTGGGGAACCCAAAATCACCCCCAGAGACCCCAAAAACGATTCCTGGAACCCCAAATCCACACAAGGACCCCCAAACCCACCCCCAGGACGCCAAAACTACCTCCACAGACCCCCGGAAAGCACCCGAGGGACCCCAAAAATGACTCCTGGAACCCCAAATCCACATGAGGACCCCCAAGTCCACACTCAGGACTCCAAAACTACCTCCACAGACCCCCAGAAAGCACCTAAGGGACCCCACAAATGACTCCTGGAACCCCAAATCCACACGAGGACCCCCAAACCCACCCCCAAGACGCCAAAACTACCTCCACAGACCCCCGGAAAGCACCCAAGGGACCCCAAAAATGACTCCTGGAACCCCAAATCCACACGAGGACCCCCAAATCCATCCCCAGGACTCCAGAAGTACCTCCACAGACCCCAGAAAGTACCCGAGGGACCCCAAAATGCCCCTCAGGACTCCAGAATGACCCCCGGGGAACCCAAAATCACCCCCAGACACCCCAAAAACGATTCCTGGAACCCCAAATCCACACGAGGACCCCCAAACCCACCCCCAAGACGCCAAAACTACCTCCACAGACCCCCGGAAAGCACCCGAGGGACCCCAAAAATGACTCCTGGAACCCCAAATCCACACGAGGACCCCCAAACCCACCCCCAGGACTCCAGAACTACCTCCACAGACCCCCAGAAAGCACCCAAGGGACCCCAAAAATGACTCCTGGAACCCCAAATCCACACGAGGACCCCCAAACCCACCCCCAGGACTCCAGAACTACCTCCACAGACCCCAGAAAGCACCCGAGGGACCCCAAAAATGACTCCTGGAACCCCAAATCCACACGAGGACCCCCAAACCCACCCCCAGGACTCCAGAACTACCTCCACAGACCCCCAGAAAGCACCCGAGGGACCCCAAAAATGACTCCTGGAACCCCAAATCCACACGAGGACCCCCAAACCCACCCCCAGGACTCCAGAACTACCTCCACAGACCCCCAGAAAGCACCCGAGGGACCCCAAAAATGACTCCTGGAACCCCAAATCCACACGAGGACCCCCAAACCCACCCCCAGGACTCCAGAACTACCTCCACGGACCCCAGAACAACCCAAGAGACCCCCAAAATGCCCCTCAGGACTCCAGAATGACCCCTGGGGAACCCAAAATCACCCCCAGAGACCCCAAAAAGGATTCCTGGAACCCCAAATCCACACGAGGACCCCCAAACCCACCCTCAGGACTCCAGAACTACCTCCACAGACCCCCAGAAAGCACCTAAGGGACCCCAAAAATGACTCCTGGAACCCCAAATCCACACGAGGACCCCCAAATCCACCCCCAGGACTCCAGAACTACCTCCACAGACCCCAGAAAGGACCCGAGGGACCCCAAAATGCCCCTCAGGACTCCAGAATGACCCCCAGGGACCCCAAATCCCCCCCCCGATCACCGACCGAGGCCGTCGGTGGCCCCTGAGGAGCCGCCGCTCTCGCTCTGCTGCTCCAGGTCCCGCAGGCGCTGGGCCAGGAGGCGGCTGTGTCGCCGCTGCCGCCGGCGTCGCTGGGCACGCGAGAGGCGCTCCTGGGGCGGAGACGCAGGCGTGCGAGGAGGCCCGGGGCGTGCGAGGAGGCCTGGGGCGTGCGAGGAGGCCCGGGGGTGCACGAGGAGGCTTGGAGGTGCACGAGGAGGCGTGCGAGGCCGGCCCACGCAGGCGAAGCCACACGCGCATGCGGTTAGGCCCGTGGCAACGGGCGTGCGAAGCACACGGAGCCGCAGGGGCGTGCGGAGGAAACACGAGGAGGAGGCGTCGAAGGGGAGAGGCGCAGAGTCACACGAGGGCGTGCGAGGAGCGTGCAAGGCCACACGGGCGTGCGAGGCCGCCCCCACTCACGGGGACGTCCTGGGGCGCGGAGATCACTGCGGGGAGAGAAGGAAGGAGGGGGGGTCTTAGGGGGTTGAGCCCCCTCCCCTCAACGCTGGGGGGTCCCGGGATTAGGGGGGGGTCGTCCGCGGGTACCTGCGCTTTTCGGGGGGCCGCCCCCCCGGGCCCAGCGCGCGGCCTGGGCTGCCAGCTGCCGCACGAAGGGGTCCCCGACGCACAGGAGGACGTTCTCGGGTTTGATGTCCGTGTGGATGATGTTGCACTTGGTGTGCAGGTAATCCAGCCCCTCCAGCACCTGCGCCGGAGCACCCCGGAGTCGAGGGGGGGGCTCCCCGAGACATGGGGGGCACCCCCACACCCCCTCGTGACACCCCATGTGGGGCACGGGGCCGTTTGGGGTCCCCACGTGGGTCCGAGGGGGATGTGGGGGGCTCTACGGGGGCCGTTTGGGGTCCCCATGTGGGTCAGGGGGGATTTGGGGGGCTCTAAGAGGGTGATTTGGGGTCCCCTTGTGGGTCAGGGGGGATTTGGGGGGCTCTAAGGGGGCCGTTTGGGGTCCCCATGTGGGTCAGGGGGGATTTGGGGGGCTCTAAGAGGGTGATTTGGGGTCCCCATGTGGGTCAGGGGGGATTTGGGGGGCTCTAAGAGGGTGATTTGGGGTCCCCATGTGGGTCAGGGGGGATTTGGGGAGCTCTAAGGGGGCGATTTGGGGTCCCCATGTGGGTCAGGGGGGATTTGGGGAGCTCTAAGGGGGTGATTTGGGGTCCCCATGTGGGTCAGGGGGGATTTGGGGGGCTCTAAGGGGGAGATTTGGGGTCCCCATGTGGGTCAGGGGCGATTTGGGGGGCTCTAAGGGGGCGATTTGGGGTCCCCATGTGGGTCAGGGGGGATTTGGGGGGCTCTAAGGGGGCCGTTTGGGGTCCTGGGGGCAATCGTGGGGTTTTGAGAGGGATGTTTAAGGAGAACGTGGGGGATTAGGGGGGTCCTGGTGGGACTGGGGGGTCCCCAGGGGTTTTGGGGGGCTCCTGGGGGGTCTCCCGGGGGTCCCGGCCCCCCCTTACCTGCCGCAAGATGCTCTTGACGCAGGGCAGGGGCAGCCCCTGGTAGTTGGATTTGATGATCCAGCGCAGGAGCTGGGGGCCCAGCACTTCCAGCACCATGCACACGTCTTGGGGGGGCGTCAAGGGGGAAAACGGACCCCTGGGACCCCCCCAGGATCCCCCGGAACACCCCAAAACCACCCCCATGGGGCTGGGGGCACGAGGATCACCCCCCAGCATCCCCTAGAACATCTCAAGATTTCCCTGGACCCTCCAGAACCCCCTCGGGAACATCCTGTGGGGCTCGAACCCTTAAGATCCCCCCTGAACCTCCAAGATCGCCCTGAATCCCCCCCCAAACCTTTGGGAGCCCCCCAGGACCCCCCAAATCCCCCCCCTCCAAGAATACGGACGCCGTTGACCCCCGAGACGCGGAAGTCGTCGATGAGCTGCACGATGTTCTCCCGCTTGGGGTCACTGGGGTCCGAGTCGCGGACCTGGGGGGGCGTGGGGGGTGTTACGGGGGGGCTTGGGGGGCTCTGGGGGGACCCCGGTTTTGGGGTGGGGGCGCCCACTCACGCATTTGAGCAGCTTGATCTCGTCCAGCGCCGTCTCCGTGTATTGGGGCGCGCTCTTCACCACCTTCAGCGCCACGAAGCGCTTCCGCCTGCGCGGGGTTGCCGTGTGCCGGAGGGGACCCCCAAAAACCCCCAACCCACCTCGAGGGGGGGGCCCCCAAAACCCCCATCCTGCCCCAAGAGATCTCCCCAAATCCCCAGCCCCTATTCTGCACGGAGGAGACCCCAAAACCACTTATTGTGCCCAGAGGGGCCCCTAAAAGCCCCTACTCCACCCTGAGTTGTAAAGGGGACCCTAAAACCACTTAACCTGCCCAGAGAGGACCCCCAAAACCACTCTCCTGCCTGGAGGGACCCCCCGATCTCACCTGGAGGAGCCCCAGGATTGCAGAGGGACCTCCCTAAGCTCCCTATCCCCTCCGGAGGTGCCCCAGGATTCCAGAGGGGCCCCAGGATTGCAGAGGGGGCCACCCCAAACCCCCAATTTGGGGTCCCCGCTCACCGCAGGTCCCAGCAGAGCCAGACGGTGGAGAAATGTCCCCATCCCAGCTTGCGCACGACGTGGTAGCGGCCGTTGAAGAGGTCCCCGATCCGCACGGGGTAATAGCCGCCTCGAGGGGAGCGGGGAGAAGGAAAAGGGGGAGCTCAGCCTGGCACCCCGATCCCCGGGCGCCGGCCGGGGCGCGCGGACACCCCACCTCTCACCTTGGCAATAGTCGCGGGGGTCCTCCTGCTCCCCCTCGTCCGAGCCCGGCAGCCCCTCGGGGAGCAGCGGCAGCGCAGCGGGGGGCTCGGGGGACGCGGCCTCTGGGGGGGTGGGAATCCTGGGGGGGGGAGGGCACAGCCGGGATGGAATCTCCATGTGGGGCTGGGGGAGCCCCCGAGGAATATTGGGGGGCAGGGGGATCTGGGGGGGCTCTAAAGAGGCCACTTGGGGTCCCCACGGGCGTCTGAGGGGCTCTAAGGGGGCCGTTCAGGGTCCTCACAGGGATTAGGGGGGGTCAGTGGGGGTTTGGGGTTCCCACAGGGGTCTGGGGGGCTCTAAGGGGGCCGTTCAGGGTCCTCACAGGGATTTGGGGGGGGTCAGTGGGGGTTTGGGGTTCCCACGGGGGTCTGGGGGGCTCTAAGGGGGCCGTTCAGGGTCCTCACAGGGATTTGGGGGGAGTCAGTGGGGGTTTGGGGTTCCCACGGGGGTCTGCGGGGCTCTAAGGGGGCCGTTCAGGGTCCTCACAGGGATTTGGGGGGGGTCAGTGGGGGTTTGGGGGGCCCATGGGGGTCTGGGGGGCTCTAAGGGGGCCGTTCAGGGTCCTCACAGGGATTTGGGGGGGGTCAGTGGGGGTTTGGGGTCCCCACGGGGGTCTGCGGGGCTCTAAGGGGGCCGTTCAGGGTCCTCACAGGGATTGGGGGGGGTCAGTGGGGGTTTGGGGGGCTCTAAGAGGGCTCTTCGGGGTCCTCACAGGGATTTGGGGGAGGCAGGGGGGATTTGAGGGGCTCTTTGGGGCCTCCATGTGGGTCTGGGGGTGTCGGGGGATTTGGGGGGCTCTAAGGGAGCTGTTTGGGGTCCCCATGTGGATTTGGGGGGCTTTGAGGGGGCCATTCGGGACCCCCACGTGGATATGGGGGGAGGGGGTGGCCAGAGGGATTTGAGGGATTCTAAGGGGGCCATTTGGGGTGCTTATGTGGATCTAGGGGTGTCAGGAAAGACCTGGCGGGGCTCTAAGGGCTCCATTTGGGGTCCCCGTGCGGACTGGGGGGAGGCCACAGGGTGGTCTCAGTGGGAGGATGACGGAGGAGCCCCCCCCAGAGCCCCTGTTATCACACACACAGTGACCCCCCTCAAATTTTGACTGAAGGGGATCGTGGAAGGACCCCCCCTCCCCCGAGTCTCCCTATCCTGCTCAGAGGGGACCCCCAAACCCCTCATGCTACCCACAGGGTCCCCCCCAAGCTCCCCTCTCCCACCCAGAGGGACCCCAGCATTCCAGAGGAATGAATTGGGGGGGGAGTTGATCCCAGAGGGGAGAGCTGGGAGCCCCCAGCGAGCCATCACCCCCCTAAAAATAGAAATGAACTCAGGGCACCAGGCACTGTGGGGTTAAAAATAGCCCCGAAAGGGGGGGGGGGGGGGCTGAGAATGTCCGTGTGTCCCCCAGAAAAGGGGCTCAGGGAGCAGGGAGACCCCCCAACCCACCCCCCAGCCCCGCTGCCCCCCCTCACCGCGGCGCCGGGGTCTGTTTTTTGTCCTTTCTGTGCTTTTTCTTCCTCTTGCCGCGATCTGGGAGGCGGGTGGAGGTCGGGGGGGGTTCCCGTGCCACAGGGACCCCGCGTTCCCCCCTGCTCCCAGGGCTGCGACCCCCGTATTTTTCATCGAAACATCACAAACCGCCCCAAAACCCCCTTCCTGCCCCAAAATGCACCCGTTTCTCCTCAAAACAACCCTCAAACCCCACTCTCGGGACCATTCCCCTGCTGCAGGACCCCACTTTTTCCTCACAATTCACCCCCCCCAGCCTTGGGACCTCCACTTTCCCCTCACAACTTGCCCCCCCAGCCCTGGGAACCCCACTTTCCCCTCAAAACCCCACCCCCCTGCCTTTTCCCCTCACAAACCCACCCAGGATCCCCCCCAAACCCACTTCTACCCCAAATCCACCTGTTTCTCCTCAAAAAAACCCCTCAAACCCCACTCTCGGGACCCCTCTAAATAAAGGGACCCCACTTTTTCCTCACAACTCACCCCCCGCCCCAAGATCCCCACTTTTCTCCCAACAAAACCCTCTCTCTCTCCAAAATTCACCTGTTTCTTCTCAATAAACCTCTCAAACCCTGCTCTTGGGACTCCTCTAAATAAAGGGACCTCACTTTCTCCTCACAAACCCCCCATGACTGCACAAAAACCCTTTCCACCCCCAAATTCACCTGTTTCTCCTCAAAAACCCCCTCAAGCCCTCGGGACACCCGCCCCCCAGTTACGGAAATCCACTTTCCCCTCACAATTCACACCCTCCAGCCCTGGGATCCCAACTTTTCCCCTCAAATCCCACCCCAAAACCACTTTATACCCCAAAATTCACACATTTCTCCTCACAAACCCCCTCAAACCTCACTTTTCGGACCCCTCAGAAGTTGTGGGACCCCACTTTCCTCTCACAACACCCTCACGACTCCCCAAAGCCACTTTATACCCCAAAATTCACACATTTCTCCTCAGAAACCCCCTCAAACCTCACTCTTGAGTCCCCTCACAAGTTGTGGGTCCCCACTTTTCCCTCACAACACCCTCAGGGCTCCCCAAAACCACTTTATACCCCAAAATTCACCCATTTCTCCTCACAAACCCCCTCAAACCCCGCTTTTGGGACCCCTCACAAGTTGTGGGTCCCCACTTTCCTCTCACAACACCCTCAGGGCTCCCCAAAACCACTTTATACCCCCAAATTCACACATTTCTCCTCAAAAACCCCCTCAAACCCCACTCTTGAGTCCCCTCCCAAGTTGTGGGTCCCCACTTTCCCCTCACAACACCCTCACGACTCCCCAAAACCACTTTATACCCCCAAATTCACACATTTCTCCTCACAACCCCCCTCAAACCCCACTCTTGAGTCCCCTCCCAAGTTGTGGGTCCCCACTTTCCCCTCACAACACCCTCACGACTCCCCAAAACCACTTTATACCCCAAAATTCACACATTTCTCCTCAAAAACCCCCTCAAACCCCACTCTTGAGTCCCCTCCCAAGTTGTGGGTCCCCACTTTCCCCTCACAACACCCTCAGGACTCCCCAAAACAACTTTATACCCCAAAATTCACCCGTTTCTCCTCACAAACCCCCTCAAACCCCACTTTTGGGACCCCTCACAAGCTGTGGGTCCCCACTTTCCCCTCACAACACCCTCAGGGCTCCCCAAAACCACTTTATACCCCAAAATTCACCCATTTCTCCTCAGAAACCCCCTCAAACCCCGCTTTTGGGACCCCCCCGAGCCGCGGGACCCCACTTTCCCCCTCACAACTCGCACCCCCCACCCCCTTTTCCCTCACCCCCCCCCCCCGTTTTCCCGCCCTCACCGCCCCTCGCCGCCGCCCCCCCCCCGCGCAGCTCCATGCCGCGCGCGCCCCGCTCTGCGCACGCGCCGCCCCCCCCCCCCCACATTGGGAAGGGCGGGAAAACCCGCTCAGCCAATGGGGGGCGCGCGGGGCTACGCGAGGCCCCGCCCCCTCGGTGGGCGGGAAACCCGCTCAGCCAATGGGAACGCGCGGAAGGAGGTGCGGCCACGCCCCCCGACAGGTGGAAGGGGCGGGAAACCCCGCAGCCAATGGGAACGCGCGGAACCGGCTCTGGCCACGCCCCCTCGTCCCGTACGCGCCGCGCAGGTCCTAGCGCCCGCTCCCGTCCGCCTTGTGCCCCCCCAAACCCCCAAAAAGGGGGTTTAACCCCCCCCCCAAAGGGGAGGGAGCCCCAAACACCGTGGAAAGAAGCAGGAACCCCTCCCACAGAGCGCAGTCTCCCCAAAAAGGGGGCTAGGGGCTCCCTAAAAGAAAGGAGAACCCCAAAAATGGGGGGGGTGGTCCTCAAAAGGGATGGGGGGACCCTAAAAAGGGCTGGGGAAGGAGGAAAAGGGGGGAAAAGGGGTGCAATGAGCCCCCCCCCCACCATGAAGAGACAGGGTCGGGGGGGGCTGCTGGGCATCAGTTTAATAATGGGGTGCAAGGGGGTGGTTGGGGGGGGGGGGGCAGCACCCCCAGCCCCACCACGCACCCCCCCCCCCCACCCTGGGGTGCTGGGGAGAGGGGGGGTGAGGGTGCCCAGGGGAGGGGGGGGGGGGCATAAAGGAGGAGGACCCCCCCCATCCACCTCCCCAGGTCAGCAAAATCCCATTGGGAATGAAAGGGGAGACCCCTCAAAAAATAGGAGCCCCCCCAAATCCCAACCACCCCCCCCCACCTCCAAATCCCCCCCCCAAATTATGAAGGGGGGGGGCTGCTTCTTCTCACCCCCCCCCCCCCTCTAATTATGGAGGGGGGGGCTGTGTGTCCCCCCCCCCTCAAAACCAGCCGAGGCTCGTCCCGCGGCGTCCAGCGCTGAGTCCGGAAGCGGGGAGACGAATGGAGGGGGTGGTGGTGGTGGGGGGGGGGTCTCCCCCAAAATAAAACACTTTCTTCCCCCCCAAAAATGCACCTAAAGGTCCCTTGTGGGGTTGGGGGGTCCGGGGGGGGGCGCAGTCCGGGGGTTCAATATCAACTCTTGTCGGTCGGGGGGTCTCTGTGGCGGGAGGTCTTCATGGTCTCCAGGTATTCCTGCTGCGACACGGCCAGCACCGACGCCAGGATCTCGTCGTCCTCCCAGTCGTTCAGGCCTAAAAAGGGGGGGACACCCCAAAAGTTGAGGGGGGGAACCCCAGACGTTGAGGGAGGGAGCCCAAAAGATGAGGGAAAAACCCCAAAAGTTGAGGGAGAAACCCCAAAAGTTGAGGGAAAACCCTCAAAAGTTGAAGGGAGAACCCCAAAAGTTGAGGGAGAAACCCCAAAAGTTGAGGGAGAAACCCCCAAAACATGAGGGAGAAACCCTCAAAAGTTGAAGGGAGAACCCCAAAAGTTGAGGGAGAAACCCCAAAACCTGAGGGAGAAACCCCAAAACCTGAGGGAGAAACTTCAAAACCTGAGGGAGAAACCCCAAAACCTGAGGGAGAAACCCCAAAAGTTGAGGGAGAAACCCCAAAACCTGAGGGAGAAACCCCAAAAGTTGAAGGGAGAACCCCAAAAGTTGAGGGAGAAACTTCAAAACTTGAGGGGGGAACCCCAAAAGATGAGAGAGGAACCCCAAATGATGAGGAAGAAACCCCAAAAGTTGAGGGGTGAACCTCAAAAATTGAAGGGAGAACCCCAAAAGTTGAGGGAAGAACCTCAAAAATTGAGGGAAAAACTTCAAAAGTTGAGGGGGGAACCCCAAAAGTTGAGGGAGAAACCCTAAAAGATGAGGGAGAAGCTTCAAAAGTTGAGGGAGAAACCCCCAAAAATGAGAAAGAAACCCGAAAACTTGAGGGAGAACCCCCAAAACTTGAGAGAGAACCCCCAAAACTTGAGGGGAGAACCCCCAAAACTGAAATATGAACCCCAAAAGCTCAAAAGGAAAATTCAAAAATGGAGATAAACATTGGGGTGTCCCCCCCACTCCCCCAGAAGGGTTTTGGGGTCCCTCCTCCTTTCACCAGTTAAAATTTTGGGATCCCCGCCAAGGAAAGGTTTTGCTCCCCCCCCCCCCCCAACTGAAACTTCTAGATTTGGGGGTTCCTTCTCCAAAATGAAGAATCTGCTCCCCCCAAAATGAAAATTTTGGGTTCCAGCCCCCTCCAACCCCTCAATAACACCCCCAAATCCCTCCCAGGACCCCCCAGACACCCCCAAATCCCTCCCAGACCCCCCCAAACCCCCCCAGACACCCCAAAATCCCCCTGACCGAAGGCGGTGGGCGACATCTGCTGCATCAGGGCCCGGCACTCCAGCGCGGGGTACAGCGACACCAAGGGGGGGGTGGCCCGGCCCCCCCCTGCTCCCAGTTGGCTACTGGTCCCTGTTGGGGGGGGGGGGAGGAATGAAAATTGGGGAGGGGCACCCCAATAACCCCCCCCTTGCCCCTAAACCCCACAGACAGCTCCTCACACACCAGTTAGCTACTGGTGCCGTGAGTTGTGGGGGAATGAGAGCATCGGGGGGACCCCCCCACACCCCACAGCGCCCAGTTTGGGGGCCCAGCACCCCACAGCTCCCAGACTGAGCCCCCCAGCACCCCATAGCTCCCAGTCTGAGCCCCCCCAGCACCCCATAGCCCCCTCCCAGCACCCCACAGCTCCCAGTCTGAGACCCCAGTACTCCATAACCCCCTCCCAGCACCCCATAGCTCCCAGTCTGAGCCCCCAGTACCCCATAGCTCCCAGTCTGAGCCCCCCAGCACCCCATAGCCCCCTCCCAGCACCCCACAGCCCCCTCCCAGCACCCCATAGCTCCCAGTCTGAGCCCCCCAGCACCCCACAGCCCCCTCCCAGCACCCCATAGCTCCCAGTCTGAGCCCCCCCAGTACCCCATAGCCCCCCCAGCACCCCATAGCTCCCAGTCTGAGCCCCCCAGCACCCCATAGCCCCCTCCCAGCACCCCAAAGCTCCCAGTCTGAGCCCCCCAGTACCCCATAGCCCCCTCCCAGCACCCCACAGCTCCCAGTCTGAGCCCCCCAGTACCCCATAGCCCCCTCCCAGCACCCCATAGCTCCCAGTCTGAACCCCCCAGCACCCCATAACCCCCTCCCAGCACCCCCCAGCTCCCACCCTGAGCCCCCCCCCAGTTGCACCCACCTGGGGCGCAGGGCGAGGGGGGTTTTCCAGGCGGGGGGGCTCCGGGCGAGGGGGGTTTGGGGCCGGGGGTGTCGGGGTGCAGCCCGGGGTGCTCAGGGGAGGGGGCGGCGCTGCGGGGTCTCGGGGAGCGTCCGCTCCACTCCTCGAGGCCGCTGGCGGCTGCTGCCGTCGCCGAGCTGCACGTGGCGCTGGCCTTGCGGGGCTGGGGGGACAGCGGGGGTCACACTGGGGGGGGGGACGGGGGGACAGCGAGGGTCTGGGGGGGGGGGGGACAGCGAGGGTCCGGGGGGGCTCACCTGTCGCGCCTGCTTCTCCTGGTCGCGCAGCCACTGCAGGTAGGACTCGCGAGCCACCTGCTCCTCGATGGCCTCGTTGGTCGCCTCCCAGTCGGTGGCGCGTTTCTTGTCCTCCAGCATCTGCTGCTCGATCCACGACTCCTCCGACGTCTTGATGGCGCTTTTCATCAGAGACTGTTCCGCCAGCTGGGGGGGGGGGGGACAGGACAGGGAGGGGGGGTCAGGGGATGGGCCCCCCAAAAGCCACAACCCACCCCAGGGGGCTCCAACCAACCCCAGCACTGGGAATGGGACTGGGAGGCACTGGGAATGGGACTGGGGGGGGACAGGGGATGGACCCCCCAAAAGCCACAACCCCCCCCAGGGGGCTCCAACCAACCCCAGCACTGGGAATGGGACTGGGAGGCACTGGGAATGGGACTAGGGGGGTCAGGGGATGGACCCCCGAAAGCCACAACCCCCCCTGGGGGGCTCCAACCAACCCCAGCACTGGGAATGGGACTGGGGGGCACTGGGAGGCACTGGGAATGGGACTAGAGGGAGTCAGGGGATGGACCCCCAAAAGCCACAACCCCCTAGGGGGCTCCAACCAACCCCAGCACTGGGAATGGGACTGGAAGGCACTGGGAATGGGGCTGGGGTGCGGGGGGGGGCACTGGGAATGGGACTGGGGGGGGACAGGGGATGGACCCCCCAAAAGCCACAACCCACCCCCCCGGGGGGCTCCAACCAACCCCAGCACTGGGAATGGAACTGGGAGGCACTGGGGGGCACTGGGAATGGGACTGGGGTGGGGGGTACTGGGAATGGGACTAGGGGGGTCAGGGGATGGATCCCCCGAAAGCCACAACCCCCCCCAGGGGGCTCCAACCAACCCCAGTACTGGGAATGGGACTGGGGGGGCACTGGGGGGCACTGGGAGGCACTGGGAATGGGACTAGGGGGGTCAGGGGATGGATCCCCCGAAAGCCACGACCCCCCCGGGGGGCTCCAACCAAGCCCAGTACTGGGAATGGGACTGGGGGGGCACTGGGGGGCACTGGGAGGCACTGGGAATGGGACTGGGGTGGGGGGTACTGGGAATGGGACTAGGGGGGGTCAGGGGATGGGCCCCCCCGAAACCCACAACCCCCCCTGGGGGGCTCCAACCAACCCCAGCACTGGGAATGGGACTGGGGGGGCACTGGGGGGCACTGGGAATGGGACTGGGGTGGGGGGGGCACTGGGAACGGGGATACTGGGAAGGTACTGGAAAGCACTGGGAAGCCCGGGAAGGACTGGGACAGGCTGCTGGGGTCCCCCCCCCCCCGCCTCTGCTCCACAGAAGGGGGGTCCCGTCCGCACTGACCCCCGGTTTGAAGGAGGGGAGCCCCAGCCCCACGCCGATGGTGGCCTTGTTGGGGTTGACGACCGAGTTGTAGTGGATGTTGCGGTGGTAGCTGACGCGGATGGGCTCGTCCTCGTGGTGCTGGATCCCGTGGAACGTGTTGATGGGCTCTGGGAGGGGGCAAATGTCAGCTCGGGGACCCCAAAACCGACACCAGGAACCCCAAAACTCGGCTGGGAGCCCAAAAACTGAGCCTGGGAACTCAGGGATCTCATGGAACGGAGCAGACGGTGGCTCCGAGACCCCGAAACGGAGCCCGGCACCTCAAAAAGCTGCCCAGACAGCACCCAGGCACCCACAAGGACCTCTTGGACACCCCACAACACGCAAAGAGCCCCCCAAAACCGCACCCAGGGGTCCCCCCACATCCGAGGAGCCCCCAGAGACACCCCCAGCGCCAGCGTCCTGCTGGGAAACCTCAACGGGTTGGTTCTACATCTCCGTCTGGAGACCCTTCCTCGTTTTGGGGGGCTCCCCGAACATCTTGAGGGCCTCGTTCCCACCTCAAAAACCTTGTTCCCACCCCAGGGACCCCCTCCCCACCTCAAGGACACCCTCCCCAGCCCAGGGACCCCCTCCCCACCCCAGGGACGCACCAGTGCCATACTGGTAGACCTCAACGGGTTGGTTCTACATCTCCATCTGGAGACCCTTCCTCATTTTGGGGGCCCCCCAATCATCTTGAGGGCCTCGTTCCCACCTCAAAAACCTTGTTCCCACCTCAGAGACCCCCTCCCCACCCCAGAGACCCCGGCCCCGGGGACGCACCAGTGCCGTACTGGTAGACCTCGACGGGGCGGTTGTACATCTCGGCCATGGCCTGCATCTCGATGTGGTTCCCGTGGCACGTGCTCTTGCGCTTGCGGTTGATGTAGGTGGTGAAATCCTCCGTCACGTAGTTGGAGAAGTAGTCGGCGTTCTTCATCTGGAAAACGTGGCGGGGGACGCGTTGGAGGACCCCGAGGGGCATCAGGAGACAGCGAGAAGGTCGGGAGACGACGGGGGATGTCGGGGGAAGATCAGGAATATCAAGAATGTTGAGGGACGCGAAGAAGATCGAGAACGTTGGGGAACATCAAGAAGGTTTGGGGAGCACCAAGAATGTTTGAGAATGTCAGGAACATCAAAGGTGTTTGGGGAGATCAAGAAGATCAAGAACGTTTGAGGAACGTTGGAGGAACCTCAAGAATGTTGGGGAACCTCAAGAACGTTAGAACAGCAGGAGATAGTGGGAGCACCATGAATATTGGGGACAGCGGGAATGTTGGGGGGCACCAAGTGTCAAGAAAGAACATCAGGAGACATCAAGGAGCAAAAATGAACGTTGGAGATGCTCCAAACGTTAAGAAACACTCGGGATGTTGAGAAATGTTGAAGGTTTTAAGGTTGTCGGGAACACCAAGGAAGGTTGGAGACGTTAGAGGACATCGAGGAGCGTTGGAGGAGACGGGAAAGGCTGGAGAACGTTGGGGACACTGGGGGACGTTGAAGAACTCGGGGGACACCAAGAAACGTTGATGGGAACGTTGGGGATGAAGAGAAACGTTGAAGATGTCTGGGAACACCAGGGATGTTGGGAATAGTCCCCTCCCAGGAGCTCCTGGTGGCCCCCAGTCCCCTCCAAGTGCTTCCTCGCACCCCCCGTTCCCTTCCCAGTGCTCCCAGTCCCCTCCCAGTGGCTCCCAGTCCCCTCCCAGTGGCCCCCAGTCCCCTCCCAGTGGCCCCCAGTCCCCTCCCAGTGGCTCACCAGGTAGTCCATGCAGTGTTTCCTCACCACCTCGTGCATGTCCTGGTCTCCGTACACCTGATCGGCTGTCGAGGGGGGGGTTGGAGGGGGGGGTCAGCCCCCAGGTGACAATTCTGGGGGGCTCTGGGGCTGGGGGGGTCCTGGAGGTGGGACTGGGAGCCACTGGGAATCACTGGGAGGGGACTGGGGAGAGTTTGCCTGCACTTGAGGGGCACAAGGGGGAACCTGGATCCATTGGGGGGGCCCTGGGGGGGTCCTGGATCCACTGGGGGGGGTCCTGGATCTACTGGGGGGGGTCCTGGATCCACTGGGGGTGGATCTGGGGGGGGCCTGGATCTATGGGGGAGTCCGTGGGGGGTCCTGGATCTATGGGGGGGTCCTGGATCTATTGGGGGGGGGGGTCTGGGAGGGTCCTGGATCCATTTTGGGGGGGGTCTGGGGGGGTCCTGAATGCACTTGGGGGCACAGGGGGTCCTGGGGGGGGTCTGGGGGGTCCTGGATCCATTGGGGGGGGCGTCTGGGGGGGTCCTGGATCCATTGAGGGGGGGTCTGGGGGGGGTCCTGGATGCCCTTAGGGCACACAGGGGGTCCTGGGGGGGGTCTGGGGGGGTCCTGGATCCATTGGGGGGGGTCTGGGGGGTCCTGGATCCATTGAGGGGGGGTCTGGGGGGGTCCTGGATCCATTGAGGGGGGGTCTGGGGGGGTCCTGGATGCACTTGGGGTGCACAGGGGGTCCTGGGGGGGTCTGGGGGGGTCCTGGATCCATTGGGGGGGGGGACTGGGGGGGTCCTGGATCTATGGGGGGATCTGGGGGGGTCCTGGATCTATGGGGAGATCTGGGGGGGTCCTGGATCCATTGAGGGGGGGTCTGGGGGGGGTCCTGGATGCACTTGGGGGGCACAGGGGGTCCTGGGGGGGGGTCCTGGATCTATGGGGGGGGGTCTGGGGGGGTCCTGGATGCCCTTGGGGCGCACAGGGGGTCCAGGGGAGGCCCTGGATGCACTTGGGGGGCACAGGGGGTCCTGGGGGGGGTCTGGGGGGGCCCTGGGGGATGTGGGGGGGCCCGGGGGGGCCTCACCGACGGCGCGGAAGAGGCAGGCGCCGTCCTCCTTCATGCGTTTGATGATAAAACCTTTCTTCTCGCGCAGCGCCTTCTCGAACCGGTGCTCCTGCTGGAGACGCCCCCATGGGGACACGGGGGGACCCTCAGCGCCCCCCCCCCCCCCCCAGGGACCCCCGGGGACCCCCAAAGCCCAGCCCAAAGCCCAGGGGCCCCCCGAGAGCCCAGTCCCAGTGTCCCTCACCCCCCCTCCCAGTCCTCCCAGTGCCCCCACCCACTCCCCAGGGCTCCCAGTGCCCCCCAGGCCCCTTCCCAGTCCTCCCAGTGACCCCAACGCTGCTACAGTGCCCCCCAGCACTGCTCCCAGTGCCCCCCAGCTCCCTCCCCAGTGCTCCCAGCCCCTCCCCAGTGCCCGCCAATCCCCTTCCCAGTCCTCCCAGTGACTCCCAGCACTGCTCCACGGACCCCATCCCCCTCCCAGTGCCCCCCAGTCCCTCCCAGTGCCCTTCCCAGCACTCCCAGTGCTGCCAGCCCCCTTCCCAGTGCTCCCAGTCCCTCCCAGTGCCCCCCAGTCGCTCCCAGTGCCCCTCAGCCCCCTTCCCAGTGCTCCCAGTCCCTCCCAGTGCCATTCCCAGAACTCCCAGTGCCGCCAGCCCCCTTCCCAGTGCTCCCAGTCCCCCCCAGTCGCTCCCAGCGCCCCTCAGCCCCCTCCCCAGTGCCCCCCAGTCCCTCCCAGCGACCCCAGTTGCTCCCAGTCCCCCCCAGACCCCTCCCCAGCGCCCCCCAGACCCCTCCCCCATGCTTCCAGTGCCCCCCAGTCCCTCCCAGTGCCCCCCAGTCCCTCCCAGTGCCCCCCAGCCGCTCCCCAGCACTCCCAGTCCCTCCCAGTGCCCCCCAGCCCCCTCCCCAGTGCTCCCAGACTCTTCCAGTGCCCCCCAGTCCCCCCCAGCCGCCTCCCCAGCGCTCTCAGCACCCCCCAGCCCCCTCACAGCGCTCCCAGTGCCCCCAGGCCCTCCCAGCGCCCCCCAGCCCCCTCCCCAGCGCTCCCAGCGCCCCCCAGTGCCCCCTAGTCCCCTCCCCAGCGCTCCCAGTCCCCCCCAGCCCCCTCCCCAGCGCTCCCAGTGCCCCCTAGTCCCCTCCCCAGCACTCCCAGTCCCTCCCAGTCCCCCCAGCCCCCTCCCCAGCGCTCCCAGTGCCCCCCAGTCCCTCCCAGTGCCCCCAGTCCCTCCCAGCGCCCCCCCCCGCACCTGCTCCGCGGCGGCCGGGTCGAGCTCGGCCCTGCCGGCCTCGTACTCGTCTTCGCTGTTGCAGCCGCCGCCGGGCTCGTCCCTGCCGGGGCTGCTGCCGGTGCCGAGCCCGAGCCCCACGGCGATGGCCCCGGGCCCCCCCGCTCCGCCGGGGCCTCCGCTCGGCCCGGCCCCGCCCCGCCGCCGCCTCTTGCTGTGCCCGGGGCCGCCGACCCCCCCGCCTCCCCCTCCCCCCCCCCCACCGCCGCCGCCGCCCCCCCCGCCGGGCCCCCGCGGCTCCGCCAGCCCCAGCGCCGCGGCCTCCAGCCCCAGAAGGGCCGCGGCGGCCTCGCCGCCCCCCGCGCCGGGGCCGCCGGGGCCTTGCGGGGGCGGGGAGCCGGCGGGGGGCAGCCCGGGCCAGCCCCGCAGCGGCGGCGGCGGCGACGCGCGGGGCCGGGGCCCCCCGGGGCCGGGGGGGCCTACGGGGTCCCCGCCGGGGCCTCCCCGCTCGGAGCCGGGGTCGGAGCCGCGCTCGGAGCCGGCGTCCGGCCCGGAGTCGGCGTCCCCGTCGGGCGCCGGGACCGGTTTCTTCTTCGGGAGGATCGTCATGGCGGGGGGAGCATGGAGGGCGGCGGCGGAGGGAGCCGCGAGGGGAGCGGGGGCCGCGGGGCCCGTGTCAACATCAACAGCGGCGACCCCCGACCCCGCCGCGCCGCTTCCGCCTCCCGGGGCCGCGCGCGCCCATTGGCGGCAGCGCCCGGCGCCGCCACGCCATTGGCGGGAACCCGCACCGGAAGTCCCGCCCCGCGCGAGGACATTCCCCCCCCCCCCCCCCCCCCCCGAGCGCGCGCGGACGGCGGGAGGCGGGACCGGCGTCGCCACGGAGACGGCGCGGCCGCGCGCGGATTGGGCGGGAACGAGGGGGGGGGTGGGCGGGGCTTAAAGCGAGCGGCGCGCTGATTGGGTCACGCAGGGAAGGGGGGGCGTGGCCTGAGGGGAGCGCGCGCTCATTGGGTCACGCGGGGAGGGGGCGTGGCTTGAGGAGAGCGAGATGATTGACAGCGCGGAGGGGGCGTGGCCTCAAGCGGAGGGCGCGCTGATTGGGTCCCGCAGGGAGGGGGCGTGGCTTGAGGAGCGAGAGGTGATTGACAGCGCGGAGGGGGCGTGGCCTCAAGGGGAGCGCGCGCTGATTGGTCACGCGGGCGGAGGGGGCGTGGCCTGAAGGGAGAGATCGTGATGATTGACAGCGCAAAAGGGGGCGTGGCCTCAAGGGGAGCGCGCGCTGATTGGGTCACGCGGGGAGGGGGCGTGGCTTGAGGAGCGCGAGATGATTGACAGCGCAAAGGGGGCGTGGCCAGCGCGGGCCCCGCCCCCTGCCCCCCCCCCATCATAGACCAAGGGCTCCAGTTTGAGCTCATTTATTAAAATCCAATCACGTAGTAACGAAAGGGGGGGGGACACATTGAAAAGGGGACCCAAGTGCACCAGGTGCTGCCCCAGCACCTTTTTTAGGGGCATTGGAGCCCCCACCAAGCTGATTTGTGAGCCCTGGGGAGGCACAGGGACCCCAAAACGCCTCCTCTGACCCCTCTGGGGGCACCAGGACCCCTAAAAACCACCCTGTGAACCCTTTATGGCCACAGGGAACCCCAAAAAAACCGCCCTGTGACCCTTCTAGGGGCACCGAGACCCCTCCAACCCGCCCTGTGATCCCTTCGGGGGCGCCGGGACCCCCTCAAACCGCGCTCTGTTCCCTTGGGGGGCACCGGGACCCCCTCCGAGCGGCTCCGGAGGAGGAGTGGGGGGTGTCTCAGTCAGTTTTGGGGTGCGCGCGGTCGAGGGAGCGCTGGGCGCCGGCGAGGCGCAGGGCGGCCTGGAGCAGGAGGACGCCGGGCACCAGCACCCAGATGCCGTTGAGCCCCACGAAGTAGACCCAGAAGTAGAGGGGCCGCGGGTCGCTGTGGGTCCAGCCGGCCCGAGCCTCCGTGGCGAAGTACAGCACGTCCCCGTAGAGCTGCCCTGGGGGGGAAAAAGGGGGGGACCGGGGTGGGGGGGGGGGCCGACGTGAGCCCCTGCGCCCCCACAGACCCCCCCCCGAGACCCCCCTGCACCCCATGGACCCCCCTGAGCCACCCCCTGTGTCTCCCTGAGCCCCCTCTGCACCCCATGGGCCCCCCGAGCCCCCCCCCTGAGCCCCCCCTGCACCCCATGGACCCCCCTGAGCAACCCCTCCAAGTCCCCTCTGCACCCCCTGAGCCCCCCCTGCACCCCCACAGACCCCCCAAGACCCCCCTTGAGCCCCCCCCTGCACCCCATGGACCCCCCCAAGCCCCCCCGTGCAACCCCTCCAAGCCCCCTCTGCACCCCCTGAGCCCCCCTGCACCCTATGGACCCCCCGAGCCCCCCCCGAGCCCCCTCTGCACCCCATGGACCCCCCCGTGCAACCCCTCCAAGCCCCCTCTGCACCCCCTTGAGCCCCCCCTGCACCCCATGGACCCCCCCGAGCCCCCCCATGCAACCCCTCCAAGCCCCCTCTGCACCCCCTGACCCCCTCTGCACCCCATGGACCCCCGAGCCCCCCCCCGAGCCCCCTCTGCACCCCATGCACCCCCCTGAGC
>NW_027206908.1:0-141763 GCF_032191515.1 Phaenicophaeus curvirostris | reverse complement strand
GGGGTCAGAGGGTCCTTGGGTTTGGGGGTGCATTGGGAGTCCCTGAGGGGGTTTTAGGGGGGGGGTCCTTGGGTTTTGGGGTGCATTGGGGGGGGTCTCTGTGGCTCCCCCGCTCCTCGCGCTCTGATTGGCTCGTGGAGCTGTCAATCATCTGTAGCGGCGCCTTTAACCGGAAGTCCCGCCCCCTCTCCCCTCCCCTCCCATTGGCCGCCGCTCCCGCCAATCCTCTCTTTCAAACCCCCGCCGGAAGCCCCGCCCCTTCCTGCGACCGTTGCGGCCGCCGCCGCTTCCGCCTTTCCGAACGCGCCAATCAGCGCTCTCCTCCCGCCTTTTTCCCCCTCTTTCCATTGGCTCGTTTTCCCCGCCCATCCGCGCGCCGCGCTCTCCCATTGGCTGGGGCCGGAAGGGGGCGGGGCTTACGAGGTCATAAAGGGGCGGGGAGAGGCGCGGGGTTGCGCGGGGGCCGTGAGCGGCAGCGGAGGAGAAGGAGGAAGAGGAGGAGGAGGAGGCAGCGGGGGCTCCGCGAACCCCCAGGGGGAGAGGAGGGACGGGGGGTCCCGACCACCCCCCCCCAACCCCCGGGACCCCCTCGAGCAGCCCCCGCTTCGTCGGGGGGGGAAAGGGAGAGCGGCTCCGGCCTGGGCCCGGCGCCATGGTGAGTTGGGGGGGGGGGAACTGGGGGTCACTGAGGGGGAACTGGGGGTCACTGAGGGGAACTGGGGGACGTGAGGGGCTATTGGGGGTCACTGAGGGGAATTGGGGGCTTGGAGGGGATACTGGGGGTCACTGAGGGGGAATTGGGGGATGTGAGGGGATAGTGGGGGTCACTGAGGGGGAATTGAGTCCATGGGGGGGAGTTGGGGATCACTGAGGGGGAATTGGGGGGCTTGAGGGGGCTATTGGGGGCCACTGAGGGGGGAATTGGGGACGTGAGGGGATATTGAGGGTTACTGAGGGGGAATTGAGTCTGTGAGAGGGAGTTGGGGGTCACTGAGGGGGATTTGGCGGCCGTGAGGTGATATTGGGGTCACTGAGGGGGAATTGGGGGACGTGAGGGGATATTGGGGGTCGCTGAGGGGGAATTGAGTCCATGGGGGGGAGTTGGGGGTCATTGGGGGGGAATTGGGGGTCACTGGGGGAGGGAGTTGAGTCCATGGGGGGGGAGTTGGGGGTCCCTGGGAGGGGATTGGGGGTCACTGAGGTGGAGTTGGGCGTCAGTGGGAGAGAATTGGGGGTCTCTGGGAGGGAATTGAGGGGCATGAGGGGGAATTGGGGACCACTGAGGGGGGAATTGGGGATATGAGGGAGAACTGGGGGGCTTGGGGGATATTGGGGGTCACTGAGGGGAATTGGGGGCTTGGAGGGATATTGGGGGTCACTGAGGGGGAGTTGGGGGTCACTAGGGGGGAGTTTGGGGGCCACTGAGGGGGAATTTGGGCTTGGGGGGGGAATTGGGGGTCACTGAGGTAGGAATTGGGGGGCTTGGGGGGGATAGTGGGGGTCACTGAGGGGGAATTGGCGGGCTTGGAGGGGGAGTTTGGGGGTCACTGAGGGGGAATTGAATCCATAGGGGGGAGTTGGGGGTCACTGGGAGGGAAGTGGGGGTCACTGAGGGGGAGTTGTGGGCTTGGAGGGGGAATTTGGGGGTCACTGAGGGGGAATTGAGTCCGTGGGGGGGAGTTGGGGGTCACTGAAGGGGAATTGGGGGTCACTGAGAGGGGAATTGGGGGACGTGAGGGGATATTGGGGGTCACTGAGGGGGAATTGGGGGACATGAGGGGATATTGGGGTCACTGAGAGGGAATTGGGGGACGTGAGGTGATATTGGGGGTCACTGAGGGGGAATTGGGGGACGTGAGGGGATATTGGGGGTCACTGGGAGGGAATTGGGGGTCACTGAGGGGGAATTGGGGGACGTGAGGGGATATTGGGGGTCACTGAGGGGAATTGGGGGTCACTGAGGAGATATTGGGGGTCACTGGGAGGGAATTGGGGGTCACTGAGGGGGTATTGGGGGACTTGAGGGGATATTGGGGGTCACTGAGGGGGAATTGGGGGTCACTGGGGGGGGAACCGGGCTCCTATGGGTCTCAGGATGGATTTGGGGGGGGCATTAACTCATTTTGGGGTGTCCCCCGCCTTTCTTCCCTCATTTTTTAATCCCTCCCCTCCCCATCTTCCAGGAGCCTCGCGGTGCCGCTTGGCAGGTGAGTTTTGGGGGGCCCTGTGGGCTTTTGGGGGGCCCTGTGGGCTTTTTGGGGGGCTCTTTGAGCTTTTGGGGGTCCTCTAGACTTAGGAAGACCCTTATATTTATTTTTTTTGGGGGGGGCACAACTTTTCTCCTTTTTCTAAAGGCTTTAGGGCTATTTAATGGGATCTGGAGGGGTTTTATGGGATCTAGGAGTATTTTTGGGGTCTGGAAATTGTGGGGACCCCACCTGAACCCCAATATTTTTTTTTTTTTTTTTCAGAATTCCAACGTGGAGAACCTGCCCCCCCACATCTTACGCCTCGTTTATCGGGAGCTGGCGACGCTCAGCGCCGACCCCCCCGCCGGCATCAAACTTTTTCCTAACGAGGGAAGACGTCACCGACGTCCAAGTCGCCATCGAAGGGCCCGGTACGACCCCCCCCCAAAAATAAACAGCCCCCCAAATCCTTTTTGTGCCCCCCCCAATCCCCCTTTGCACCCCCAAACTCCTCCAGCTCCAATTTAATTCCATTTAATTCCATTTAATTCAATTTAATTCCATTTAACTCAATTTAATTCAATTTAATTCCATTTAATTCCATTTAATTCCACTGCCCCCCCCCCCAAAATATTCCGTGTCCTCAAATCTTCAATCCCTGCCCCCCGCAATTCCTTCCTGCACCCCCAAAATCTCTAAACCCCCCCCAAACCCTCCTGGATCCCCAAATTCTCAATCCCTGCACCCCCAAAAGCCTCCTGCACCCCCAAATTCTCCTCATTCCTCCCCCAAAACCCTTCTGCAGCCCCCCAAATCCCTCCTGCACCCCTAAATTCCTTCAATCCCCCCCTAAATCTCCCTGCACCCCAAATTCTCCTCAATCTCCCCCCAAATCCCTCCTGCATCCCAAATTCTCCCCAATATCCCCCCAAAACCCTCCTGCACCCCCCAAATCCTCCTGTACCCCTAAATTCTCTTCAATCCCCCCCTAAATCCCTCCTGCACCCCTAAATTCTCCTCAGAACCCCTCCAAATCCCTCCTGCACCCCCAAATTCTCTCAATCCCCCCTAAATCCCTCCTGCATCCCCCCAAATCCCTCCTGCACCCCCAAATTCTCCTCAATCTCCCCCCAAATCCCTCCTGCACCCCCAAATTCTCCTTAATGTCCCCCCAAATCCCTCCTGCACCCCCAAATTCTCCTCAATCTCCCCCCAAAACCCTCCTGTACCCCCAAATTCTCCTCAATCCCCCCCTAAATCCCTCCTGCACCCCTAAATTCTCCTCAATCTCCCCCCAAATCCCTCCTGCACCCCCCAAAACCCTCCTGCACCCCTAAATTCTCCTCAATCCCCCCCCAAATCCTCCCGCACCCCCAAATCCCCCTCAAACCCCTCCTAACCCCCCCAAAACTCCCTTCCCCCCCCCCAAAAAAACCCCTTTTAATCCCCCCCAAATCCCTTCCCCCTGCTTCCCACGGGCTTGGGGGCTCCCTCCTCACTCCCCTTTTCCTTCTTTCTTTTTTGGGGTCCCCCCCCCCCCCCCCCCCCGCAGAGGGCACCCCCTACGCCGGGGGCGTTTTCCGGATGAAGCTGGTGCTGGGAAAGGAATTTCCAGCCTCCCCCCCGAAAGGTTTTTTCCTCACCAAGATCTTTCACCCCAACGTGGGACCCGGCGGCGAGATCTGCGTCAACGTCCTCAAAAGGGACTGGAGGGCCGAGCTGGGGCTGCGGCACGTCCTGCTGGTGAGGGAGGGGGGGTTTTGGGGGCTGAGAGGGGTTTTGGGGGTCCTAGGGGGGACACAGGGGGACTGAGAGGGATTTTGGGAGTCCTGGGGGGTCTTGAGAGGGGTTTTGGGGGGCTGAGAGGGGTTTTGGGGGTCCTAGGGGGGACACAGGAGGGACTGAGAGGGATTTTGGGAGTCCTGGGGGGTCTTGAGAGGGGTTTTGGGGGGCTGAGAGGGGTTTTGGGGGTCCTAGGGGGGACACAGGGGGGACTGAGAGGGATTTTGGGAGTCCTGGGGGGTCTTGAGAGGGGTTTTGGGGGGCTGAGAGGGGTTTTGGGGGTCCTAGGGGGGACACAGGGGGACTGAGAGGGATTTTGGGAGTCCTGGGGGGTCTTGAGAGGGGTTTTGGGGGGCTGAGAGGGGTTTTGGGGGTCCTAGGGGGGACACAGGGGGGACTGAGAGGGATTTTGGGAGTCCTGGGGGGTCTTGAGAGGGGTTTTGGGGGGCTGAGAGGGGTTTTGGGGGTCCTAGGGGGGACACAGGGGGGACTGAGAGGGATTTTGGGAGTCCTGGGGGGTCTTGAGAGGGGTTTTGGGGGCTGAGAGGGGTTTTGGGGGTCCTAGGGGGGACACAGGGGGGACTGAGAGGATTTTGGGAGTCCTGGGGGGTCTTGAGAGGGGTTTTGGGGGGCTGAGAGGGGTTTTGGGGGGGCTGAGAGGGGTTTTGGGGTGCCTGGGGGGGTTTTGAGAGGGGTTTCGGGGGTCCTGGGGGGGCTGAGAGGGGTCCTGGGGGGTCTTGAGTGGGGTTTTGGGGGTTCTAGTGGGATACAGGGGGGGCTGAGAGGAGTTTTGGGGGTCCTGGGGGGTCTTGAGAGGGGTTTTGGGGGAGCTAAGAGCAATTTTGGGGGTCCTGGGGAGTCTTGAGAGGGGTTTCGGGGCTCCTAGGGGGGATACAGAGGGGGCTGAGAGGGGTTTTGGGGGTCCCAGGGGGTCTTGAGAGGGGTTTTGGGGGTCCTAGGGGGATACAGGGGGAGCTGAGAGGGATTTTGGGGGTCCTAGGGGGGCATAGGGGGGTCCTGAGAGTGATTTTGGGACTCCTGGGGGGTCGTGAGAGGGTTTTGGGGGGTCCTGGGGGGGATACAGAGGGGGCTGAGAGGGGTTTTGGGGGTCCCAGGGGGTCTTGAGAGGGGTTTTGGGGGTCCTAGGGGGATACAGGGGGAGCTGAGAGGGATTTTGGGGGTCCTAGGGGGGCATAGGGGGGTCCTGAGAGTGATTTTGGGACTCCTGGGGGGTCGTGAGAGGGGTTTTGGGGGTCCTGGGGGGCTGAGAGGGGTTTTGGGGGTCCTGGAGGGGATACAGGGGGAGCTGAGAGGGGTTTTGGGGGTCATAGGGGGGCACAGGGGGGACTGAGAGGGGTTTTGGGGGTCTGGGGGGATACGGGGGTGGGGGCGAGAGGGGTTTTGGGGGGTCTGGGGGGTTTTGAGAGGAGTTTCGGGGGTCCTGGGGGGGCTGAGAGGGGTCCTGGGGGGTCTTGAGTGGGGTTTTGGGGGTTCTAGTGGATACAGGGGGGGCTGAGAGGGATTTTGGGGGTCCTAGGGGGGCACAGGGAGGGGCTGAGAGGGTTTTGGGGGGCTGAGAGCGGTTTTGGGGCGCCTGGGGGGTTTTGAGAGGGGTTTCGGGGGTCCTGGGGGGGCTGAGAGGGGTCCTGGGGGTCTTGAGAGGGTTTTGGGGGTCCTAGGGGGATACAGGGGGGGCTGAGAGGGGTTTTGGGGGGGCTGAGAGGGGTTTTGGGGTCCTAGGAGGGCACAGGGGGGGCTGAGAGGGGTTTTGGGGGGCTGTGAGGGTTTTGGGGGGGCTGAGAGGGATTTTGGGGTGTCTCGATGCGAATTTCGATGCTCTGGAGCAGAACTGGGTGAAAAACTTGGATTTTTGGCTTCCCGCGTGGGATCTAAGGAGGATTTTGGGCTCTTGGAGGCTTCTAAGAAGGATTTTAGGGTCCTGGGGTCTGGTGGGGGGGCTCTAAATTTTTGAGGACCCCCCCTGAACCCCCTTTTTTTCATTTTTCCAGACAATCAAGTGCCTCCTGATCCACCCGAACCCCGAATCGGCTCTGAACGAGGAAGCGGGGCGGCTGCTCCTCGAGGATTACGAGGGTTACGCCGCTCGAGCTCGACTTTTGACTGAAATCCACGCTCGGGGCCCCCCCCGAGCCCCCCAAGAAGCTTCGGGGGCGGCTTCGGGGTCCCCCCCGGCCCCCCCCGACGGGCCGAGCCCCAAAAAACACGCCGGGGAGAAGAAAAACCCCGAGAAAAAGAAGAAAAACGACAAGAAACGAGCGCTGAGGAGGCTTTAGGAGGGGAAAAACCCGTGAAAATTGCAAAAAATGTAAAAAAAACCCTCAAAAATTAAAAAAACCCTAAAAAAATCTTTAAAACCCACAAAAAATAAAAAAAATCTTGAAAAAAGGCCAAAAAATCCAAAACACCCCCAAAAACTCAAAAAAAATCAAAAAAACCCCAAAAATTGAAAAAAATCAAAAAAAAACCCCCCAAAATTGAAAAAAATAAAAAAAAAAACCAAAATTGAAAAAAAAATTAAAAAAACAAAAAAAATTGAAAAAAAATATAAAAAAACCCCAAAAAATGAAAGAAATCAAAAAAACCCCCAAAAAATCCAAGATTTGTAAAAAAAATCCACAAATCTCAAAAAAAACCCCAAAATTTGGGGGGGGCCTCAAAAAAATCCAAACTAAACCCCAAAATTTGGGGGGGAGGCCCCCAAAAACCCTCAAATTTGCGGGGGGGCCCCAAAAAATCAAAAAAAAAAAATCTTAAATTTATGGGGATCCCCAAAAAATTTATGGGGGCCCGAAAAATTTGGGGGTGACCCCAAAAAAATGGGGGGGGTGCCCCAATAAGCCTCAAAAGGTCCCATGGGGGCCCCAAAAACTTGGGGGGACCCCGGGGGCGCCCTAATAAACCTCAAAAATTTACGGGGGGGGCCCCAAACCCCCCAAAAATCTTAATTTTGGGAGGAAAAAATGATCCCCCCCCGATTTTTTGTGGTTTTGGGGGTTCGGGGGGGTGGAAATTTGGGGGTTCGGGGGGGGTCCCCCCCTTTTTTTTTTTTTGCTTTAAGTTATTTAAATTATAATGAAAAACACCAAAAAAGGAGAGAAATCACCCCAAAAACCTCCCTCCCGGTGGGTTATTAAAAGGCTTTTCTAGAGCCCTGGAGTCTCTGGTTGATTTGGGGGGGGGGGTCACCCCTTTTTACCCCCCCTAATTGCCCCCCCCGGGCTCTAATTGCCCCCCCCGGGCTCTAATTGCCCCCCCTTGTCCCCTTTTACCCCCCTGACCCCCCTTTTTTTACCCCTTTTCACCCCCTTTCCCTATTTTTACCCCCTTTTCCCTCATTTTTTGCCCCCCCTTAACCCTATTTGCCCCCCCCCAATTGCCCCCCCGGGGCTCTATTTGCCCCCCTTGTCCTCTTTTACCCCCCCCAGCCCCCCCCTTTTTACCCCCTTTCCCTATTTTTACCCCCTTTTTACCCCCTTGTCCCCCTTTTACCCCCTTGCCCCTCATTTTTTTACCCCCCTTGCCCCCCTAATTGCCCCCCCCGGGCTCTATTTGCCCCCCCTTAACCCTATTTGCCCCCCCAGTCTCCTTTTACCCCCCCAGCCCCCCCTTTTTACCCCCTTTCCCTATTTTTTTACCCCCCTTGTCTCCATTTACCCCCCTTTCCCCTATTATTTAGCCCCCTTTTGCCCCCCTAATTGCCCCCCGGCCTCTATTTGCCCCCCCTTAAACCCTATTTGCCCCCCCAGTCTCCTTTTACCCCCCCAGACCCCCCCTTTTTACCCCCTTTTCCCTCATTTTTTACCCCCATTGCCCCCCTAATTGCCCCCCCGGCCTCTATTTGCCCCCCCTTAACCCTATTTGCCCCCCCAATTGCCCCCCCGGGGCTCTATTTGCCCCCCCTTGTCTCCTTTTACCCTCCTACCCCCCCCTTTTTACCCCCTTTCCCCATTTTTACCCCCCCTTGTCTCCATTTACCCCCCCTTTCCCCTCATTTTTTGCCCCCCTAATTGCCCCCCCGGGCTCTATTTGCCCCCCCTTGTCCCCTTTTACCCCCCTGACCCCCCCTTTTTGCCCCCCTCCCCCCTTATTTGCCCCCCCCACCCCCTTCTATAACCAGCTCTATTACTGTCCCCCCCCAAACCCTTTTCCGGACTCGCTTTCCCATGATGCCTCGCGGCGCGCGGGGCTTAGCCGCAGGCGGGGGCGGGCGCGCAAAGCATCATGGGAGTTGTAGTTCCTCCATCTGCTGCCATAGGTCTCCTGGCTTTGCTCCCAGTTTTGGGGGGGGGGGCACATCGTTCCCCCCCCGACCCCGTGATTAATTAACCTCGATGTTAATGCGCCTTAATGAGCTCTTCCCCCTCCACACCCCCCAGCACCATCTGCTTCCACCCTCTTCTCTAGGGGGGGGGGGGGGTTATGCATGTGATGGGGGGGGTGGGGGCCCTTAGGGAGGGGGTTTTGGGGGTGCCAGGGGGGGTTATTGGGGTCTCAAGGTGGGGGGGGGGTCATTATATGGGGTTCCAGCCCCTTGGGGAGGGGGTTTTGGGGTGTCCTGGGGGGTTATTGGGGTCTGGAGGGTCTTTGAGGGGGGGTCTCAAGGTGGGGGGGGCTCATTCTATGGGGTCCCAGCCCCTTAGGGAGGGGGGTTTGGGGGTGTCCATGGGGGTTTTGGGGTCTCAAGGTGGGGGGGGGCTCATTATATGGGGTCCCAGCCCCTTGGGGAGGGAGATTTGGGGGTGTCAGGGGGGTTATTGGGGTCTGGAGGGTCTTTGAGGGGGGGTCTCAAGGTGGGGGGGGGCTCATTCTATGGGGTCCAGCCCCTTAGGGAGGGGGGTTTGGGGGTGTCCATGGGAGTTTTGGGGGGTCTCAAGGTGGGGGGGGGTCATTCTATGGGTCCCAGCCCCTTGGGGAGGGAGATTTGGGGGTATCCATGGGGGTTTTGGGGTCTCAAGGTGGGGGGGGCTCATTCTATGGGGGTCCCAGCCCCTTGGGGAGGGGGGTTTGGGGTGTCAGGGGGGTTTTGGGGGTCTGGAGGGTCTTTGAGGGGGGGTCTCAAGGTGGGGGGGGCTCATTATATGGGGTCCCAGCCCCTTGGGGAGGGAGATTTGGGGGTGTCAGGGGGGTTATTGGGGTCTGGAGGGTCTTTGAGGGGGGGTCTCAAGGTGGGGGGGGCTCATTCTATGGGGTCCCAGCCCCTTGGGGAGGGAGATTTGGGGGTGTCCATGGGGGTTATTGGGGTCTCAAGGTGGGGGGGGCTCATTCTATGGGGTCCCAGCCCCTTGGGGAGGGGGTTTGGGGGTGTCAGGGGGGTTTTGGGGGTCTGGAGGGTCTTTGAGGGGGGGTCTCAAGGTGGGGGGGGCTCATTCTATGGGGTCCCAGCCCCTTAGGGAGGGGGGTTTGGGGGTGTCCATGGGAGTTTTGGGGGTCTCAAGGTGGGGGGGGCTCATTCTATGGGGTCCCAGCCCCTTGGGGAGGGAGATTTGGGGGTGTCCATGGGGGTTATTGGGGGTCTCAAGGTTGGGGGGGGCTCATTCTATGGGGTCCCAGCCCCTGGGAAGGAGCTTTTGGGGGTGTCCTTGTGCTCTTAAGCTCCTTACGGAGGTTCCACCTCCTTGAGGAGTTGGGGGGGGGGGGGGGTGAGGAACCTCCCATCACCCCCCCCCCCCCCCCATTTTTTTTTCCCCCCACGTGCCTCGTTAAGCCGGGATCATCTTCATCTTCATCCTCCTCCTCTTCCAACCCTATAAGAAGCGGCTCCGGCTTTGAGGACGGGGGGGGGGAAAGCTCCGTTGGGTTGGTTGCCACCATCCTCACGTCCATCGTTGTCTTCATCGTCTTCGTCTCCATCGTCTTCGTCTCCATCGTCTTCGTCTCCATCGTCTTCGTCTTCATCGTCTTCGTCTCCATCGTCTTCATCGTTGAGGCCAAGGGGGGCGTCTCCATGGGGAACACGCGGAGCGGGGCCCTCTCCAAGGAGGTCCTGGAGGAGCTGAAAGCCAACACGAGGTACTCGGAGGAGGAGCTTTGCCGCTGGTACGAGAGCTTCCAGCGTCAATGTCCCGACGGGCGCATCAGCCAAGCCGAGTTCGAGAAGATCTACGGCACCTTCTTCCCCAACTCGGACCCCAAGGGCTACGCTCGGCACGTCTTCCGGAGCTTCGACACCAACGACGACGGCACCTTGGACTTCAGGGAATACATCATCGCCCTCCACCTCACCTCCTCCGGCAAGACCCACCTCAAGCTGGAATGGGCCTTCTCCCTCTTCGACGTGGACCGCAACGGCGAGGTCAGCAAGAACGAGGTGCTGGAGATCATCACGGTGAGTGGAGGAGGTTCCATGGGGAGAAGGTTCCATGGGGAGAAGGTTCCATGGGGAGAAGGTTCCATGAGATAAGAAGGTTCCATGGGATGAGAAGGTTCCATGGGGAGAAGGTTCCATGAGATAAGAAGGTCCCACCATGCAATGAAGGTTCCATGGGGAGAAGGTTCCATGGGGAGAAGGTTCCATGAGATAAGAAGGTTCCATGAGATAAGAAAGTTCCATGAGATAAGAAGGTTCCATGAGATAAGAAAGTTCCATGAGATAAGAAGGTTCCATGGGATGAGAAGGTTCCATGGGATGAGAAGGTTCCATGAGATAAGAAGGTTCCATGAGATAAGAAGGTTCCATGAGATAAGAAGGTTCCATGGGATGAGAAGGTTCCATGGGGAGAAGGTTCCATGGGATGAGAAGGTTCCATGGGGAGAAGGTTCCATGAGATAAGAAGGTTCCATGAGATAAGAAAGTTCCATGAGATAAGAAGGTTCCATGGGGAGAAGGTTCCATGGGGAGAAGGTTCCATGGGATGAGAAGGTTCCATGGGGAGAAGGTTCCATGGGGAGAAGGTTCCATGGGGAGAAGGTTCCATGGGGAGAAGGTTCCATGAGATAAGAAGGTTCCATGGGGAGAAGGTTCCATGGGGAGAAGGTTCCATGAGATAAGAAGGTTCCATGGGGAGAAGGTTCCATGAGATAAGAAGGTTCCATGAGATAAGAAGGTTCCATGGGGAGAAGGTTCCATGAGATAAGAAGGTTCCATGAGATAAGAAGGTTCCATGAGGAGAAGGTTCCATGGGGAGAAGGTTCCATGGGGAGAAGGTTCCATGGGGAGAAGGTTCCATGAGATAAGAAGGTCCCACCATGCAATGAAGGTTCCATGGGATAAGAAGTTTCCATGAGGAGAAGGTTCCATGGGATGAGAAGGTTCCATGAGATAAGAAGGTTCCATGGGGAGAAGGTTCCATGGGATGAGAAGGTTCCATGAGATAAGAAGGTTCCATGAGATAAGAAGGTTCCATGGGATGAGAAGGTTCCATGGGGAGAAGGTCCCATGAGATAAGAAGGTTCTGAGAAGGTTCTATGGGTCCAGGAGGCCCTATAGATCGAATCTATGGGGCGAATCTATAGGTCTAGAAGGTTCTATGGGTCCAGGAGGCCCCACGGGGCGAATCTATGGGGCGAATCTATAGGTCTAGAAGGTTCTATGGGTCCAGGAGGTCCCGTGGGGCGAATCTATGGGGCGAATCTATAGGTCTAGAAGGTTCTATGGGTCCAGGAGGCCCTATAGATCGAATCTATGGGGCGAATCTATAGGTCTAGAAGGTTCTATGGGTCCAGGAGGCCCTATAGATCGAATCTATGGGGCGAATCTATAGGTCTAGAAGGTTCTATGGGTCCAGGAGGCCCTATAGATCGAATCTATGGGGCGAATCTATAGGTCTAGAAGGTTCTATGGGTCCAGGAGGCCCTATAGATCGAATCTATGGGGCGAATCTATAGGTCTAGAAGGTTCTATGGGTCCAGGAGGCCCTATAGATCGAATCTATGGGGCGAATCTATAGGTCTAGAAGGTTCTATGGGTCCAGGAGGCCCTATAGATCGAATCTATGGGGCGAATCTATAGGTCTAGAAGGTTCTATGGGTCCAGGAGGCCCTATAGATCGAATCTATGGGGCGAATCTATAGGTCTAGAAGGTTCTATGGGTCCAGGAGGCCCTATAGATCGAATCTATGGGGCGAATCTATAGGTCTAGAAGGTTCTATGGCTCCAGGAGGCCCCACGGGGCGAATCTATGGGGCGAATCTATAGGTCTAGAAGGTTCTATGGGTCCAGGAGGCCCTATAGATCGAATCTATGGGGCAAATCTATAGGTCTAGAAGGTTCTATGGGTCCAGGAGGCCCTATAGATCGAATCTATGGGGCAAATCTATAGGTCTAGAAGGTTCTATGGGTCCAGGAGGCCCTATAGATCGAATCTATGGGGCAAATCTATAGGTCTAGAAGGTTCTATGGGTCCAGGAGGCCCTATAGATCGAATCTATGGGGCGAATCTATAGGTCTAGAAGGTTCTATGGGTCCAGGAGGCCCTATAGATCGAATCTATGGGGCGAATCTATAGGTCTAGAAGGTTCTATGGGTCCAGGAGGCCCTATAGATCGAATCTATGGGGCGAATCTATAGGTCTAGAAGGTTCTATGGGTCCAGGAGGCCCTATAGATCGAATCTATGGGGCGAATCTATAGGTCTAGAAGGTTCTATGGGTCCAGGAGGCCCTATAGATCGAATCTATGGGGCAAATCTATAGGTCTAGAAGGTTCTATGGGTCCAGGAGTCCCTATAGATCGAATCTATGGGGCGAATCTATAGGTCTAGAAGGTTCTATGGGTCCAGGAGGCCCTATAGATCGAATCTATGGGGCGAATCTATAGGTCTAGAAGGTTCTATGGGTCCAGGAGGCCCTATAGATCGAATCTATGGGGCAAATCTATAGGTCTAGAAGGTTCTATGGGTCCAGGAGTCCCTATAGATCGAATCTATGGGGCGAGACCCCCCCCCCCCCCCAATAAATTGAAGGATTTGGGGGTGGGGGAGGGGCTGAGGCATTAATTAGCTCTCCCCCTCCCCCAATTAAGCTAATTAAGTCCTGACCTTAATCGCTGATGGAAAAAGCCCTGGGGGGGGGGGGGGTTGGGGGGGGGTTTAAGCTGCTTTGGGGGGGGGGGGGGTAATTAACCCCTGTAGGGTAATTAACCCCTTTAAGGGTAATTAAGGGCTTTATGGGGGGGTTCTATAGGGTTTTAGGGGGTTCTATAGGGTTTGGGGGGTTCTATAGGGTTTGGGGGGTTCTATAGGGCTGGGGGGGGTTCTATAGGGTTTTGGGGGGTTCTATAGGGTTTTGGGGGGGTTCTATAGGGTTTGGGGGGTCCTATAGGGTTTGGGGGGTTCTATAGGGCTGGGGGGGTTCTATAGGGTTTGGGGGGTTCTATAGGGCTGGGAGGGGGTTCTATGGGGTTGGGGGGGTTCTATAGGGTTTGGGGGGTTCTATAGGGCTGGGGGGCGCAGAGCTACGGGGTCCCTATAGGATCCTGGTGATTCTGAGGGTCCCTATAGGGTCCCTATGGGCTTCCCTGTGGATCTGGGGGGGGTCCCTAAGGGGTTTGGGGGTTCCTAGAGGGGACCCGGTGGATCTGGGGGGTCCCTAGGGGTCCCTATAGGGTCCCTACGGGCTTCCCTGTGGATCTGGGGGGGGTCCCTAAGGGGTTTGGGGGTTCCTAGAGGGGTCCCGGTGGATCTGGGGGGTCCCTATAGGGTCCCTATGGGGTTCCCTGTGGATCTGGGGGAGTCCGTAAGGGGTTTGGGGGTTCCTAGAGGGTCCCTATGGGGTTTGGGGGTCCCTATAGGGCTCCCGGTGGATCTGGGGGGTCCCTAGGGGTCCCTATAGGGTCCCTATGGGGAGTCCCTGTGGATCTAGGGGGTCTCTAGGGGGTTTAGGGGTCGCTATAGGGGTCCCTATAGGGTTTAGGGGTTCCTATGGGGTTTGGGGTCTGGTTGGGGGGGGTCCCTGTGGATCCTTATGGGGTTTGGGGTCCCTATAGGGTCCTTATGGGGTTCCCTGTGGACTTGGGGGGGGGTCCCTATGGGGGTCCTTATGGATCTGGGGGTCCCAAAGGGGTTTGGGGGTCCCTATAGTGTTTCTATAGCGTCCCTATAGGGGTCCCTGTGGATCTGGGGGGGTCTCTATGGGTTTTGGGGTCCCTATAGGTTCTCTATACGGGCCCCTGCGGATCTAGGGGGGGTCTCTATGGATTTTGGGGTCCCTATAGGTTCTCTATAGGGGTCCCTGTGGATCTGGGGGGGGTCTCTATGGGTTTTGGGGTCCCTATAGGTTCTCTATAGGGGTCCCTGTGGATCTAGGGGGGGGTCTCTATGGGTTTTGGGGTCCCTATAGGTTCTCTATAGGGGTCCCTGTGGATCTAGGGGGGGTCTCTATGGGTTTTGGGGTCCCTATAGGTTCTCTATAGGGGTCCCTGTGGATCTGGGGGGGGTCTCTATGAGTTTTGGGGTCCCTATAGGTTCTCTATAGGGGTCCCTGTGGATCTAGGGGGGGTCTCTATGGGTTTTGGGGTCCCTATAGGTTCTCTATAGGGGTCCCTGTGGATCTGGGGGGGGTCTCTATGGATTTTGGGGTCCCTATAGGTTCTCTATAGGGGTCCCTGTGGATCTGGGGGGGTCTCTATGGGTTTTGGGGTCCCTATAGGTTCTCTATAGGGGTCCCTGTGGATCTGGGGGTCCCTATATTGGTTCCTATGGATCTGGGGGGGGTCCCTATGGATCTGAGGGGGGTCCCTATAGATTTAGGGGGGGTCCCTATGGATCTGAGGGGGGTCCCTATAGATTTGGGGGGGGGGGTGGGGGGTCCCTATGGGTTTCGGGGGTTCCCTGAGGATCCTTCTGGGCTTGGGGCTCCCTAGAGCAGTTCCTCTGGCTTTGGGGGGGTCCCTATGGCTTTGGGGGGGTCCCTATAGATAGGGGGGTGGTTCTATAGGGGGGTCCCCCTAATTTTTAACCCCCCCCCCAGGCTATTTTCCGGATGATTCCCCCCGAGGAGCAGCGGCAGCTGCCGGAGGACGAGAACAGCCCCCAAAAACGCGCCGACAAGCTCTGGGCTTATTTCAAAAAGGGCGAGAACGGTACCTGAACCCCAAAAATCTGCACCCCAAAAACCCCGAACCCCAAAATCCGCACCCCAAACCCCCCCTGGAGCCCTAAAAGCTGCAGATGAAACACTCTGAGCCCCAAAATCTGCGCCTGGAACCTCAAAATCTACCCCGAAACACAAAAGCTGCCCCTGAACCCCAAAAATCTGCAGCTGAACCCCAAAAATCTGCACCCCAAAAACCCCGAACCCCAAAATCCGCACCCCAAACCCCCCCTGGAGCCCTAAAAGCTGCAGATGAAACACTCTGAGCCCCAAAATCTGCGCCTGGAACCTCAAAATCTGCCCCTGAAACACAAAAGCTGCCCCTGAACCCCAAAAATCTGCAGCTGAACCCCAAAAATCTGCACCCCAAAAAGCTGAACCCCAAAAATCCGCACCCCAAAACCCCCCCTGGAGCCCTAAAAGCTTCAGCTGAAACCCTCTGAGCCCCAAAATCTGCGCCTGGAACCTCAAAATCTGCCCCCGAAACACAAAAGCTGCCCCTGAACCCCAAAAATCTGCAGCTGAACCCCAAAATCTGCACCCCAAAAAGCCGAACCCCAAAAATCCGCACCCCAAAACCCCCCCTGGAGCCCTAAAAGCTTCAGCTGAAACCCTCTGAGCCCCAAAATCTGCGCCTGGAACCTCAAAATCTGCCCCCGAAACACAAAAGCTGCCCCTGAACCCCAAAAATCTGCAGCTGAACCCCAAAATCTGCACCCCAAAAAGCCAAACCCCAAAAATCCGCACCCCAAAAAGCCTCCTGGAGCCCTAAAAGCTGCAGATGAAACCCTCTAAACCCCAAAATCTGCGCCTGGAACCTCAAAATCTGCACCTGAAACACAAAAGCTGCCCCTGAACCCCAAAAATCTGCAGCTGAACCCCAAAAATCTGCACCCCAAAAAGCCGAACCCCAAAAATCCGCACCCAAAAACCCCCCTGGAGCCCTAAAAGCTTCAGCTGAAACCCTCTGAGCCCCAAAATCTGCGCCTGGAACCTCAAAATCTGCCCCTGAAACACAAAAGCTGCCCCTGAACCCCAAAAATCTGCAGCTGAACCCCAAAAATCTGCACCCCAAAAAGCCGAACCCCAAAATCCGCACCCCAAAACCCCCCCTGGAGCCCTAAAAGCTTCAGCTGAAACCCTCTAAACCCCAAAATCTGCGCCTGGAACCTCAAAATCTGCCCCTGAAACACAAAAGCTGCAGCCAAACCCCAAAAATCTGCAGCTGAACCCCAAAATCTGCACCCCAAAAAGCCGAACCCCAAAAATCCGCACCCCAAAAAGCCTCCTGGAGCCCTAAAAGCTGCAGCTGAAACACTCTGAGCCCCAAAATCTGCGCCTGGAACCTCAAAATCTGCCCCTGAAACACAAAAGCTGCACCTGAACCCCAAAAATCTGCAGCTGAACCCCAAAAATCTGCACCCCAAAAACCCCGAACCCCAAAATCCGCACCCCAAAACCCCCCCCGGAACCCTAAAAGCTGCAGCTGAAACCCTCTGAGCCCCAAAATCTGCGCCTGGAACCTCAAAATCTGCCCCTGAAACACAAAAGCTGCCCCTGAACCCCAAAAATCTGCAGCTGAACCCCAAAAATCTACACCCCAAAAAGCCGAACCCCAAAAATCCGCACCCCAAAACCCCCCCTGGAGCCCTAAAAGCTGCAGATGAAACCCTCTAAACCCCAAAATCTGCGCCTGGAACCTCAAAATCTGCCCCGAAACACAAAAGCTGCAGCCGAACCCCAAAAATCTGTAGCTGAACCCCAAAAATCCGCACCCCAAAAAGCCGAACCCCAAAAATCCGCACCCCAAAAAGCCTCCTGGAGCCCTAAAAGCTGCAGCTGAAACACTCTGAGCCCCAAAATCTGCGCCTGGAACCTCAAAATCTGCCCCTGAAACACAAAAGCTGCCCCTGAACCCCAAAAATCTGCAGCTGAACCCCAAAAATCTGCACCCCAAAAAGCCGAACCCCAAAAATCCGCACCCCAAAACCCCCCCTGGAGCCCTAAAAGCTGCAGATGAAACCCTCTAAACCCCAAAATCTGCGCCTGGAACCTCAAAATCTGCCCCGAAACACAAAAGCTGCAGCCGAACCCCAAAAATCTGTAGCTGAACCCCAAAAATCCGCACCCCAAAAAGCCGAACCCCAAAAATCCGCACCCCAAAAAGCCTCCTGGAGCCCTAAAAGCTGCAGCTGAAACACTCTGAGCCCCAAAATCTGCGCCTGGAACCTCAAAATCTGCCCCTGAAACACAAAAGCTGCACCTGAACCCCAAAAATCTGCAGCTGAACCCCAAAAATCTGCACCCCAAAAACCCCGAACCCCAAAATCCGCACCCCAAAACCCCCCCCGGAACCCTAAAAGCTGCAGCTGAAACCCTCTGAGCCCCAAAATCTGCGCCTGGAACCTCAAAATCTGCCCCTGAAACACAAAAGCTGCCCCTGAACCCCAAAAATCTGCAGCTGAACCCCAAAAATCTGCACCCCAAAAAGCCGAACCCCAAAAATCCGCACCCCAAAACCCCCCCTGGAGCCCTAAAAGCTGCAGATGAAACCCTCTAAACCCCAAAATCTGCGCCTGGAACCTCAAAATCTGCCCCGAAACACAAAAGCTGCAGCCGAACCCCAAAAATCTGTAGCTGAACCCCAAAAATCCGCACCCCAAAAAGCCGAACCCCAAAAATCCGCACCCCAAAAAGCCTCCTGGAGCCCTAAAAGCTGCAGCTGAAACACTCTGAGCCCCAAAATCTGCGCCTGGAACCTCAAAATCTGCCCCTGAAACACAAAAGCTGCACCTGAACCCCAAAAATCTGCAGCTGAACCCCAAAAATCTGCACCCCAAAAACCCCGAACCCCAAAATCCGCACCCCAAAACCCCCCCCGGAACCCTAAAAGCTGCAGCTGAAACCCTCTGAGCCCCAAAATCTGCGCCTGGAACCTCAAAATCTGCCCCTGAAACACAAAAGCTGCCCCTGAACCCCAAAAATCTGCAGCTGAACCCCAAAAATCTGCACCCCAAAAAGCCGAACCCCAAAAATCCGCACCCCAAAACCCCCCCTGGAGCCCTAAAAGCTGCAGATGAAACCCTCTAAACCCCAAAATCTGCGCCTGGAACCTCAAAATCTGCCCCGAAACACAAAAGCTGCAGCCGAACCCCAAAAATCTGTAGCTGAACCCCAAAAATCCGCACCCCAAAAAGCCGAACCCCAAAAATCCGCACCCCAAAAAGCCTCCTGGAGCCCTAAAAGCTGCAGCTGAAACACTCTGAGCCCCAAAATCTGCGCCTGGAACCTCAAAATCTGCCCCTGAAACACAAAAGCTGCACCTGAACCCCAAAAATCTGCAGCTGAACCCCAAAAATCTGCACCCCAAAAACCCCGAACCCCAAAATCCGCACCCCAAAACCCCCCCCGGAACCCTAAAAGCTGCAGCTGAAACCCTCTGAGCCCCAAAATCTGCGCCTGGAACCTCAAAATCTGCCCCTGAAACACAAAAGCTGCCCCTGAACCCCAAAAATCTGCAGCTGAACCCCAAAAATCTGCACCCCAAAAAGCTGAACCCCAAAAATCCGCACCCCAAAACCCCCCCTGGAGCCCTAAAAGCTGCAGATGAAACCCTCTGAGCCCCAAAATCTGCGCCTGGAACCTCAAAATCTGCCCCTGAAACACAAAAGCTGCAGCCGAACCCCAAAAATCTGCAGCTGAACCCCAAAATCTGCACCCCAAAAAGCCGAACCCCAAAAATCCGCACCCCAAAAAGCCTCCTGGAGCCCTAAAAGCTGCAGATGAAACACTCTGAGCCCCAAAATCTGCGCCTGAAACCTCAAAACCTGCCCCTAAACCCCCCCTGAACCCCAAAATCTGCACCTGGACCCCCAAAATCTGCCCCTGGACCCCCAAAACCTCCCCCTAAACCCCCCCGCACCCCAAAATCTGCCCCTGGACCCCCAAAATCTGCCCCTGAACCCCAAAATCTCCCCTCTAACCCCCCTGAAACCCCAAAATCTGCACCTGGACCCCAAAATCTCCCCCCGCACCCCAAAATCTGCACCCGGACCCCCCAAAACCTCCCCCTAAACCCCCCCCGCACCCCAAAATCTGCACCTGGACCCCCAAAATCTGCACCCGAACCCCAAAATCTCCCCCCAAACCCCCCATACCCCCCCTATTTCCAGGTTAAACCCCCCCCCCTTCAATTTTCTGGCTCCCCCCCCCAATTTTTTGGGGGCTCCCCAATTTTTTGGGGTCCCCCCTCTCACTGAACCCCCTTTTTTTTCGTGTCCCCCCCCCCAGATAAAATCGCGGAGGGCGAGTTCATCGACGGGGTCATGAAGAACGACGCCATCATGCGCCTCATCCAATACGAACCCAAAAAATAGGGGGGCCCCCCCCCAAAAAAAATCGGGGGGCTCCCCAAAATTCAAGGGGGGGGTCCCTAAAATAAGAGGGAGGGGCTCGAGGTGGAAGAAACCCCCGAAAAATGAAGGGGGATCCTCTCAAAAAGGGTTAAAATCAAAGGGGGGGCCCTAAAAATTAAGGGGGGGTCCCCAAAATTAGAATTGGGGGGGGGCTGGAGATGGGGGGGAGGGGGAAATGGGGGGTTATAATAAAGGAGAGGGGGGGGACACCCCAAAAATTGAGGGGGGGGGGTAATAAAGAGCTTCTATTGTCTGTTTGTGTGGAATTTTTTGGGGGGGGGTTGAAATTTTGGGGGGGTTTGAAATTTTGGGGGTGGGGGGTGAGAAATTTTGGGGGGGGGGGGATAAAATTTTGGGGGTGGGGGTAAAATTTTGGGGGTGGGGGGTGAGAAATTTGGGGTTTGGGGGGGTCCCACTAGAATTGGGGGGGGTCCCAACATGATTTTTTGGGGGGGGGGGGGGGGCCCAAAAACCTCCTATAAGCTTCCCCCCCCCCCCCAAAAAAATTAAATAAGGAGGAATTGGGGGGGTGTCACCCCTTAATTTCATTCTGGGGGGGGCCCCAAATTTTTTCTGCCCCCTCCAAGTGCCATTTTGAGCCCCCCCAGACCTTTTTTGCCCCCCCAAATCCCCCTTTTGAGCCCCCCCAAACCTTTCTGCCCCCCCAAACTGAAGCAGAAAGACGCGGGGGGGGGTTCGAATCACTTTTATTTCATTTTTTTGGGGGGGGGGGGTGGATTTAGGGGGTTTTAGCCGCGCGTCCCCCCCTTTTTTTCTTCACCACCACCGGCTTCTGGCTCCTCAGAATCGCGCTGGCGCGGCGCAAAGCAGCCTAGAAAGGGGGGGGGGGACACGAAATTAGGGGCCCCCCCAAAAATTTAGGGTCCCCCCCACTTCTAAGACCCCCCCAGAAGGAGAAACACCCCCCCCAGGTTATAAAAAACCCACCCCGCTTCCCCCTTTTTCATATTTCAAGCCCCCCCTCCACGATTTTGGGGTCCCCCCCCGATTTTAGGGACCCCCCCCATTTCATTTCTAGATTTTAGGGACCCCCCCCCATTTTTTTATAAGGGGGGGGGCCTATTTCTCAATTTTTTACCCCCCTCACCCTGCATTTTGAGGCTTTTCCTTGAGTTTCGGGGCCTCCCTCTGGGTTTTTGGGGTCCCCCCTCATTATTTTTTGCCCCCCCCCTCATTATTTTGGCCCCCCCCCTCATTATTTTGGCCCCCCCCCTCATTAGTTGGGGCCCCCCCACTTTTTTTAACCCCCCCACCTCATTTTTTGAGGAAATCTCTATGATTTTAACCCCTTCACCCTCCATTTTGGGGCCTTTCCTTGAGTTTCGGGGCCTCCCTCTGGGTTTTTGGGGTCCCCCCTCATTATTTTGGGGCCTCCCCTCATTATTTTGGGGCCCCCCCTCATTATTTTGGGCCCCCCCCACTTTTTTTAACACCCCCACCTCATTTTTTGAGGAAATCTCTATGATTTTAACCCCTTCACCCTCCATTTTGGGGCCTTTCCTTGAGTTTCGGTGCCTCCCTCTGGGTTTTGGGGCCTCCCCTCATTATTTTGGGGCCCCCCCTCATTATTTGGGGCCCCCCCACTTTTTTTAACCCCCCCACCTCATTTTTTGAGGAAATCTCTATGATTTTAACCCCTTCACCCTCCATTTTGGGGCCTTTCCTTGAGTTTCGGGGCCTCCCTCTGGGTTTTGGGGCCTCCCCCAGTTTTAGGGACCCCCTAAATTTTTAGGGGCCCCCCCAAATTTTTAGGGGCCCCCCCCTCACCATGCGTAGATCGCGCCGGTATCGATTTTTGCTGATGAGATGTCGGACGCTGCTCAGAGTCGCTCGGGGCGTCGCGCCGGATCAAAACTCGAGTGTACGAGGTCGCCGGCTTCCGCTGGCCTGAAAATTATAAAAAAAATCAGATTTTTGGAGCGATTTTCAATTTATTTGGGCTCTTTGGGCTCAATTTTTGCTCCGTTTGGGCTCTTCTGGCCCTTTTTGAGGTTCTTCGGGCTCAATTTTTGCCAAAAGAGGCCAAATGGAGTAAAAATTTAACCAAAAGAGCCCCCAAAAGAGGCAAAATGGAGCCGAAAGAGCCCAAATAGAGAGAAAATTGAGGGAAAAGAGCCTCAAAAAGGGCCAAAAGAGCCCAAATGGAGCAAAAATTGAGGCAAAAGGGCCCCAAAAAGGAACAAAAGAGCCCAAACAGAGAGAAAATTGAGTGAAAAGAGCCCAAATGGAGCTGAAAGAGCCAGAAGAGAGCGAAAACAGGCCAAATGGAGCAAAAATTGAGTGAAAAGGGCCAAAATAGAGGGAAAATTGAGTGAAAAGGGCCCCAAAAAGGGCCAAAAGAGCCCAAACGGAGTGAAAATTGAGGAAAAAGAGCCCCAAAATGGAACAAAAGAGCCCAAACAGAGAGAAAATTGAGGAAAAAGAGTCCCAGAAAGGGCCAAAAGAGCCCAAACAGAGCAAAAATTTAGCCAGAAGAGCCCAAATGGAGCAAAAAATGAGGCAAAAGGGCCCCAAAAAGGAAAAAAAGAGCGCAAATGGAGCCAAAAAGAGACCAAACGGAGCGAAAATTGAGCCAAAAGAGCCCCCAAAAGGGCTAAAAGAGCCCAAATGGAGCAAAAATTGAGGCAAAAGAGCCCCAGAAAGGACTAAAAGAGCTCAAATGGAGCAAAAATTGAGGCAAAAGAGCCCCCAAAAGGGCCAAAAGAGCCCAAATGGAGCAAAAATTGAGGCAAAAGAGCCACCAAAAGGGCCAAAAGAGCCCAAATGGAGCAAAAATTGAGCCAAGAGCCCAAACAGAGCGAAAATTTAGCCAAAAGAGCCACAAAAAGGGCCAAAAGAGCCCAAAGAGAGCAAAAAAAGAGCCCAAAAAGGGCAAAAAGAGCCCAAAGAGAGCAAAAATTTAACCAGAAGTGCCCCCAAAACAGCCAAAAGAGCCCAAATGGAGCAAAAAATGAGCAAAAAGAGCTTCCAAAAGGGCCAAAAAGGTGAAAATGGAGCCAAAAGAGCTGGAACAGAGACAAAAGAGCCCAAATAAAACGAAAATTGAGGCAAAAGAGCCCCAAAAAGGGCTAAAAGAGCCCAAATGGAGCAAAAATGGAGGCAAAAGAGCCCCAAAAAGGACCAAAAGAGCCCAAATAGAGCAAAAATTGAGGCAAAAGAGCCCAAACAGAGCGAAAAGAGCCCAAACAGAGGGAAAAATGAGAGAAAAGAGCTCCCAGAAAGGCCAAGAAGGTGAAAATGGAGCCAAAAGAGCTGGAACAGAGACAAAAGAGCCCAAATAAAACGAAAATTGAGGCAAAAGAGCCCCAAAAAGGACCAAAAGAGCCCAAACAGAGTGAAAATTGAGCCAAAAGAGCCCAAATGGAGAAGAGCCAGAAAAGAGCCCAAATAGAGCAAAAATTGAGGGCAAAGAGCCCCAAAAAGGACCAAAAGAGCCCAAATGGAGCAAAAATTGAGGCAAAAGAGCCCCCAAATGGAACAAAAGAGCCCAAATGGAGCCAAAAGAGCCCAAACGGAGCGAAAATCGAGCCAAAAGGGCCAAAAGAGCCCAAAAGGGGCCAAAAGACCCCAAATAGAGCAAAAATAGAGGCAAAAGAGCCCCAAAAAGGACCAAAAGAGCCAAAAAAAGGGCCAAAAGAGCCCAAATGGAGCGAAAACTGAGGCAAAAGAGCCCCCAAAAGGACCAAAAGAGCCCAAATAGCGCAAAAATTTAACCAAAAGAGCCCAAATGGAGCCAAAAGAGCCCAAACAGAGGGGAAAAATAAATGAAAAGAACTTCCAGGAGGGCCAAAAAGGTGAAAATGGAGCCAAAAGAGCTGGAACAGAGACAAAAGAGCCCAAATAAAATGAAAATTGAAGCAAAAGAGCCCCAAAAATGGCCAAAAGAGCCAAATGGAGCCAAAACAGCTCAAATAGAGTGAAAATTGAGCCAAAAGAGCCCCAAAAAGGGCCAAAAGAGCTCAAATAGAGTAAAATTTGAGCCAAAAGAGCCCCAAAAAGGGCCAAAAGAGCCCAAATGGAGCCAAAATTGAGGCCAAAGAGCCCCAAAAAGGAATAAAAGAGCCCAAACAGAGCAAAAATTGAGCCAAAAGAGCCCCCAAAAGGGCTAAAAGAGCCAAAACGGAGCCCCAAAAATGGGGGGGTCACCCCAAAAAATAAGATTTTCCCCCCCTCAAACCCACCAGCGCGTTTTTTGAGCACGACGACGATGCCTTTGCCGTCAGGCGCCGGCTCGACCCCCACGGTTTTGCGGTGGATGAGGCCGTTGTAGCGGAAGGAATTTCGAGCCTTGAGGTTGTTCGGCTCCTGGGGGGGTTAAAAAAGGGGGTTTAGGGGTTTTGGGGGGGCTCCTGGGATCGGGGGGGGGGGCACCCGCACCCCCATTTTGGGGGCCGACAGGGAAGATTTGGGTGCTTGGAGGCCTCAAAGTGGGGCGTGAGCTGCTTTGAACTCAAAAAATTGGGGTTCCAAGGGGTCTGGGGGGGGATTTTGGGGTCTCAGGGGGGTATTCTGGGGTCTTGGGGGGGAATATTGGGGTCAGGGAGGGGGATTTTGGGGTCTCGGGGGGGGATTCTGGGGTCTCAAAGGGGGATTTGGGGGTCTCAGGGGGTGGGATTTTGGGGTCTCAGGGGGGATTCTGGGGTCTCGGGGGGGATTCTGGGGTCTCGAGGGGGGATTTTGGGATCGAGGGGTGCAATTTTGGGGTCTTGGAGGGGATTTTGGGGTCTCGGGGGGGGATTCTGGGGTCTCAAGGGGGGATTCTGGGGTCTCAGGGGGGATTTTGAGGGTCGTGGGGCATTTATACCCCCTCTTTGAGTGCAAAGAGGAGAGTTTTGGGGGTCCAAGGCCCCCTCTGTAGGGCTGGGGGGGTCCCACAAGCTGCCCCCCCCTCCTCAAATAGGTCCCCTCATAAATTTGGGGGTGTCCCCCCCACCCCAAAAACTAACGGTGCTGTAGGTCTGGTTGTTGCGTTTGATGAGGAAACTCGAGCAGTTCCGCACGATCATCCACTGCAGGTGAGCAGACATCGTGCCTGGCGACGGGGAAAACGGGGTGTTAGGGACCCCAAAACCCCTCCGATTCCACCCGTGACCCCCAAATCCTCTTCTGGGCTAGTTAAAACCCCTTAAAATCCACCCCTGGACCATCAAATCCCCTTCTGGGCCACTCAAAACCCCTCGAATCTCACCCCTGGGACAGTCAAACCCCTTCTGGGACCCACAAAGCTCCTTAAATTCCCCCTTAGGGACCCCCAAATCCCCCTCAGAGTCCCCCAAATCCCCCTCGTGACCCCTAAATCCCCCTCAGGATCCCCAAATCCCCCTCAGAACCCCCCAAATCCCCCTTGCGACCCCTAAATCCCCCTCGCGACCCCTAAATCCCCCTCAGGACCCCCCCAAATTCCCCTCGGGCCCCTAAATACCCCTCAGAACTCCCCTAAATCCCCCTCAGAGCCCCTCAAATCCCCCTCAGAACTCCCCAACCCCCCCCTCCATCCCCATCACCCTCAGATCCCCGTCGGGACCCCCTCAAATCCCCCTCGGGACCCCCAAATCCCCCTCAGTGCCCTCCAAATCCCCTCAGGACCCCCAAATCCCCCTCCCCCGTCCATGTCTCCCCCAAATCCCCCTCACGACCCCCCTCAATCCCTCCCCGGACCCCCAAATCCCCCTCAGAGCCCCCCAAATCCCCCTCGGGACCCTCAAATCCCCCCATCCAAGTCCCCGTCACCCCAAATCCCCCTCAGAAGCCCCGCAAATCCCCCTCAGAGCCCCCAAATCTCCCCCCCCTCGTCTCCATCTCCCCCAAATCCCCCTCAGAGCCCCCCAAATCCCCCTCAGGGCCCCCCAAAAGCCCCTTTGGGCCTCCCCCTAAGCCGGAGCCACGCGCGGCACCTCCTCTCGCTGCCGCCGCCGGAAGCGGAAAGGCCGCGACTAGCGCCGCCCGGCCAGAGCCGCCCGGCGCCTCGGCAACTTCCGGCTCCGCTCGGCAACTTCCGTCACGGCTCGGAAACCACCGCCCCGCCGCCCTTCGGCAATTTCCGTCAGCGCTCGGGCTCCTTCGGCTCCGTTCGGGCTCTTTCGGCTCCATTTTGGCTCTTTTAGCTGTTTTTTTGGGGCTTTTTTGGACCTTTTGGGGGCTCTTTTGCTCAATTTTCTCTCTATTTGGGCTCTTTTCCATCAATTTTTGCTCTATTTGGGCTCTTTTGGCCCTTTTGGGGCTCATTTGCCTCAATTTTCGCTCTATTTGGGCTCATTTGTCTCTATTCCAGCTCTTTCAGCTCCATTTGGGCTCTTTTGGTCCTTTTTGGTCTCTTTTGCCTCAATTTTTGCTCTATTTGGGCTCTTTTGGCCCTTCTGGGGGCTCTTTCAGCTCCATTTGGGCTCTTTTGGCCCTTTTGGGGTCTCTTTTGCCTCAATTTTTGCTCTATTTGGGCTCTTTTGGCCCTTCTGGGGGCTCTTTCAGCTCCATTTGGGCTCTTTTGGCCCTTTTGGGGTCTCTTTTGCCTCAATTTTTGCTCTATTTGGGCTCTTTTGGCCCTTCTGGGGGCTCTTTCAGCTCCATTTGGGCTCTTTTGGCCCTTTTGGGGTCTCTTTTGCCTCAATTTTTGCTCTATTTGAGCTCTTTTGACTCCATTCCAGCTCTTTCAGCTCCATTTGGGCTTTTTTTGTCCTTTTTGGGGCTCTTTTGCCTCAATTTTCACTCTATTTGTGCTGTTTTGGCCCTTCTGGGGGCTCTTTCAGCTCCATTTGGGCTCTTTTGGCCCTTTTGGGGTCTCTTTTGCCTCAATTTTTGCTCTATTTGGGCTCTTTTGGCCCTTCTGGGGGCTCTTTCAGCTCCATTTGGGCTCTTTTGGCCCTTTTGGGGTCTCTTTTGCCTCAATTTTTGCTCTATTTGGGCTCTTTTGGCCCTTCTGGGGGCTCTTTCAGCTCCATTTTGGCTCTTTTGGTCCTTTTTGGGGCTCTTTTGCCTCAATTTTTGCTCTATTTGAGCTCTTTTGACTCCATTCCAACTCTTTCAGCTCCATTTGGGCTCTTTTTGTCCTTTTTGGGGCTCTTTTGCCTCAATTTTCACTTTATTTGTGCTCTTTTGCCTCCATTCAGCTCCATTTGGGCTCTTTTGGGGGCTCTTTTTCCTCAATTTTCGCTCTATTTGAGCTCTTTTGACTCTATTCCAGCTCTTTCAGCTCCATTTTGGCTCTTTTGGTCCTTTTTGGGGCTCTTTTTCCTCAATTTTCGCTATATTTGGGCTCATTTGTCTCTATTCCAGCTCTTTCAGCTCCATTTGGGCTCTTTTAGCCCTTTTTGGGGCTCTTTTGCCTCAAATTTCACTCTATTTGGGCTCTTTTGGCCCCTTTGGGGCCTCTTTTGCCTCAATTTTTCGCTCTATTTGGGCTCTTTTGGCTCTGTTCCAGCTCTTTTGGCTCCATTAATTAACCTCCCTTTAATTAATCCAGGCTAACACGAAAGTGAGCGATCTCCAACAATGATGAGAGAGAGGCCTTCTGACCATCAAAAATAAAATTTAGGGGGTGAAAATGAGCTCTAGTTGAGCTTAAATCTAAATATTCTGCTTTTTGTGAGAGGAATTTTGTCTTGTACAGGGGGGTTGAGGGGGAAAATGGGGCTCGGGGGGCTCTGAGGGGGATTTGGGGGGCTCTGAGAGGGATTTGGGGGGCTCTGAGAGGGATTTGAGGGGCTGTGAGAGGATTTGGGGGGCTGAGGGGTCTGTGAGAGGAGTTTGGGGGGCTCTGAGAGAGATTTGAAGGGCTGTGAGAGGGATTTGGGGGACTCTGAGGGATTGGGGGGCTGTGAGAGGGATTTGGGGGCCTGTGAGAGGGATTTGGGGGACTGGGGGTCTGTGAAAAGGATTTCAGGGATTTGAGGGGCTGCAAGAGGGATTTGGGGGGACTCTGAGGGATTTGGGGGGCTCTGAGAGGGATTTGAGGGGCTGTGAGAGGATTTGGGGGGCTGAGGGGGCTGTGAGAGGGGTTTGAGGGGCTCTGAGAGAGATTTGAGGGGCTGTAAGAGGGATTTGGGGGGACTCTGAGGGATTTGAGGGGCTGTAAGAGGGATTTTGGGGGGCTCTGAGGGATTTGAGGGGCTGTGAGAGGGATTTGGGGGGACTCTGAGGGATTTGGGGGGCTCTGAGAGGGATTTGGGGGGACTCTGAGGCATTTGAGGGGCTGCGAGAGGGACTTGGGGGCCTGAATCCCTGAATTTGGGGGGGATCCCTGAATTTGGGGGGGGGGGATCGATGAATTTCGGGGGGAATCAATGAATTTGGGGGGAGTTTATAGATTTTAGGGGGGGTCAGTGACGTCGTGGGGGGGGGTTATAGATTTTTTGGGGGGGTCAGTGACGTGTTGGGGGGGGTTAAAGATTTTTTGGGGGGGTCAGTGACGTGGTGGTGGGGTTTATAGATTTTTGGGGGGGGCTTATAGATTTTAGGGGGGGTCGGTGACGTGGTGGGGGGGGTTATAGATTTTGGGGGGGGGTTAATGACGTGTTGGGGGGTCAGTGAGGCTGTGGGGGGGGTCGGTGAGGGTGGGGGGCGGCCATGGGGTTTTGGGGGGCCCTGGTTGTGGTGCTCTCGCTGGGTTTGATTTTTGGGGGGGCCCCTTTCCAGCTGCAGGAGGCTTTGAGGGGGCTGCGGGGGAGAACGAGCGACTCGAGGGGACCCTGAGGAACCTCAGCCGAGCGCTGGGGCAGCTGCGAGCCCGGCTCCGGGACCCCCCCGGTGAGAGCCCCCCCAAAAAATACAGGCACCCCAAAACCTTAGACCCCCTCCCCGAACCCTCTGAGAACCCCAAAACCCCTTCAACCCCCCCTAAACCCACTGATCCCCCCCCTAAAACCCCTCCAAGAGCCCCCTCGGACCCCCCCGGTGAGAGCCCCCCCAAAAAATACAGGCACCCCAAAACCTCAGACCCCCCCCCCCGAACCCTCTGAGAACCCCAAAACCCCTTCAACCCCCCCCAAACCCACTGATCCCGCCCCTAAAACCCCTCAAGAGCCCCCTCGGACCCCCCCGGTGAGAGAACCCCAAAAAATACAGGCACCCCAAAACCTTAGACCCCCCCCGAACCCTCTGAGAACCCCAAAACCCCTCTGAGACCCCCCAAAAAACCCCTCTGAGAACACTAAAACCCCTCTGAGACCCCCCAAAACCCTTCGAGACCCCCCCAAACCCCTCAGAGACCCCCCAAAACCCCTCTGAGACCCCCCCAAACCCCTCTGAGACCCCCCAAAACCCTTTGAGAACCCCCAAAACCCCTCTGAGCCCCCCCAAAACCCCTCTGAGACGCCCCAAAACCCCTCTGAGCCCCCCCAAAACCCCTGAGACCCCCCAAAACCCCTCTGAGACCCCCCAAAACCCTTTGAGACCCCCCAAACCCATCTGAGACCCCCCAAAACCCCTCAGAGACCCCCTAAAACCCCTCGAGCCCCCCCAAAATCTTGAGACACCCCAAAATCTTGACACACCCCCCCCCACCTTGTCCCCCCCCAGACCTGGCGTGGACGCAGGAGCCTCCCCCCCCACCCCCCTGTTTTCGGGGGGCCCCCCCCGGCCCCCGCCCCCCCCCTGGACCCCCCAACTTTTGGGGGGCTCCTGCTGCTGGGGGGGGCGGCGGCGCGGCTGCTGCTGCCCTGAGGGACCCCAGGTAAGGGGGGGGGACCCCGAAATCGGGGGGGGACCCCAATATTGGGGGGGACACCCCAGTATTGGGGGGGCACCTGGATACAGGAGGAGATGGGGGGACCCCAAAATTGAGGGGGATCCAGATATAGGGATTGAGGGGGGGGTTACATGGGGGGGGACCCAGATATAGAAGGGGGGACCCCAAAAATGGGGGGGGCACCTGGTTATATGGGGAGATGGGGGGGGACCCCGAAATTGGGGGGGGCACCTGGTTATATGGGGAGATTGGGGGGGGACCCCGAAATTGGGGGGGGGAACATGGGGGGGGACCCCAGATATTGGGGGGGTACATGGGGGGGACCCCAAATTGAGGGGGAGGGGACATGGGGTGTCCCAGCGGGTTTTGGGGGGGTCTCAGAGGGGTTTTGGGGGGTCTCGAAGTGTTTTGGGGGGTCTCAGAGGGTTTTGGGGTGGTCTCGAAGGGTTTTGGGGGGTCTCGAAGGGTTTTGGGGGGTCTTTGAGGGGTTTGGGGGGTCTCAGAGGGGTTTTGGGGGGGGCCTCAGAGGGGTTTTGGGGGGTCTCAAAGGGTTTTGGGGGGGTCTCAGAGGGGTTTTGGGGGGTCTCGGAGGGGTTTGGGGGGTCTCAGAGGGTTTTGGGGGGTCTCAGAGGGGTTTTGGGGGGTCTCAAAGGGTTTTGGGGGGGTCTCAGAGGGGTTTTGGGGGATCTCAGAGGGTTTTGGGGGGTCTCAGAGAGGTTTGGGGGTCTCAAAGGGTTTTGGGGGGTCTCAGAGGGGTTTTGGGGGGCTCTCTGAGGGGTTTGGGGGGTCTCGAAGGGTTTGGGGGGTCTCTGAGGGGTTTGGGGGGTCTCAAAGGGTTTTGGGGGGGTCTTAGAGGGGTTTTGGGGGGTCTCTGAGGGGTTTGGGGGGTCTCAGAGAGGTTTGGGGGGTCTCAGAGGGGTTTTGGGGGGGTCTCAAAGGGTTTTGGGGGGTCTTTGAGGGGTTTGGGGGGTCTCAGAGGGGTTTTGGGGGTCTCGAAGGGTTTGGGGGGGTCTCAGAGGGGTTTTGGGGGGTCCCAGAGGGGTTTGGGGGGTCTCAGAGGGGTTTGGGGGGGCACATGGGGGGGGACAATATATGGGGGGGGCCCCAGATATTTTGGGGGGGGGGGGAACCCCATAAATTCTGCCCCCTAGATCGTGCCCCACGGACCCCGCCCCACGGATTTGGGGCTCCAGGAGGCTGAGCGGCTGCTTGGACCCCCCCAAACCCCCCCCCATCACCCCAATTCCCTTTAATTAAAACCTTAATTAAAACCCAATCGATTTAATTGAGCTGCTGATTAGCCTCGGGGGGGGGGGGCTGGGGGGGTAGAAAGGGGGGGTAGGAGGGGGTGGGGGGGTAAAAAGGGGGGGGTAGGAGGGGGTGGGGGGGTAGAAAGGGGGGGTAGGAGGGGGTGGGGGGGCAGAAAGGGGGGGTAGAAGGGGGTGGGGGGCCCCTTTCTGCCCCCCAACCCCGTGTGGTGGGGGGGACGCGGCGCCGAAGGGGTTAAAGGACCATCGAGTCGCGGCCTCCGCGCGGCCGGAGCGGCCCCGGGGCGGGCCCGGCGGCCCCAGCGCTTCCGGGAGTCGCTGGTGACTTGGGGGTCGGTGATTCGGGGAAGGGGGGTTTGAGGGTCCCAGGAGCAGGTTTTGGGGGGTCCTGGAAGGGTTTGAGGGCCCCAGGGGTGGTTTGAGGGTCCCAGGAGCAGGTTTGGGGGGGTCCAGGGGGGGTTTGGGGGTCTTGGAAGGGTTTGGGGGTCCCAGCAGTGGTTTGAGGGGGTCCTGGAAGGGTCTGGGGGTCCCAGGAGCAGGTTTGGGGGGTCCTGGAAGGGTTTGGGGGTTCCAGGAGCAGGTTTGGGGGGTCCTGGAAGGGTTTGAGGGTCCCAGGAGCAGGTTTGGGGGGTCCTGGAAGGGTTTGAGGGCCCCAGGGGTGGTTTGAGGGTCCCAGGAGCAGGTTTGGGGGGGTCCAGGGGGGGTTTGGGGGTCTTGGAAGGGTTTGGGGGTCCCAGCAGTGGTTTGAGGGGGTCCTGGAAGGGTTTGAGGGTCCCAGGAGCAGGTTTGGGGGGGTCCAGGGGGGGTTGGGGGTCTTGGAAGGGTTTGGGGGTCCCAGCAGTGGTTTGAGGGGGTCCTGGAAGGGTCTGGGGGTCCCAGGAGCAGGTTTGGGGGGTCCTGGAAGGGTTTGGGGGTTCCAGGAGCAGGTTTGGGGGGTCCTGGAAGGGTTTGAGGGTCCCAGGAGCAGGTTTGGGGGGTCCTGGAAGGGTTTGAGGGCCCCAGGGGTGGTTTGAGGGTCCCAGGAGCAGGTTTGGGGGGGTCCAGGGGGGGTTTGGGGGTCTTGGAAGGGTTTGGGGGTCCCAGCAGTGGTTTGAGGGGGTCCTGGAAGGGTTTGAGGGTCCCAGGAGCAGGTTTGGGGGGGTCCAGGGGGGGTTGGGGGTCTTGGAAGGGTTTGGGGGTCCCAGCAGTGGTTTGAGGGGGTCCTGGAAGGGTTTGAGGGTCCCAGGAGCAGGTTTGGGGGTTCCTGGAAGGGTTTGAGGGTCCCAGGAGCAGGTTTGGAGGGTCCTGGAAGGGTTTGGGGGTCCCAGGAGCAGCTTTGGGGTGTTCCTGGAAGGGTTTGAGGGTCCCAGGAGCAGATTTGGGGGGTCCTGGAAGGGTTTGGGGGTCCCAGGAGCAGGTTTGGGGGGTCCTGGAAGGGTTTGAGGGTCCCAGGAGCAGATTTGGGGGTTCCTGGAAGGGTTTGAGGGTCCCAGGAGCAGGTTTGGGGGGGTCTTGGAAGGGTTTGGGGGTCCCAGCAGTGGTTTGAGGGGGTCCTGGAAGGGTTTGGGGGTCCCAGGAGCAGCTTTGGGGGGTCCTGGAAGGGTTTGAGGGTCCCAAGAGAAGGTTGGGGGGGTCCTGGAAGGGTTTGAGGGTCCCAGGAGCAGGTTTGGGGGGTCCTGGAAGGGTTTGAGGGTCCCAGGAGAAGGTCTGGGGGGTCCTGGAAGGGTTTGAGGGTCCCAGGAGAAGGTTTGGGGGTTCCAGGGGAGGTTTTGGGGTCCCCTGTTGACCCCCCCGTGTCCCCTCAGGCCATGGAGCAGCCGGAGGAGTCGCCCCAGGACCCCGGGGAACCCCAAGGTGAGTGAGATCCCGACCTTGAGGTTCTCCAGGTCCCATCCTTGAGGTTCTCCAAGCTCGGAGCCCCAGATCCCATCCTTGAGGTTCTCCAAGCTTGGAGCCCCAGATCCCACCCCTGGAGGTTCTCCAAGAGGGCTTGGATGGAGCTTGGAGCCCCAGATCCCATCGTTGAGGTTCTCCAGGCCACCTTGAAGCCCCCGATCCCATCCCAGGAGGTGGATCTGGATGAGTTTTGAGGTTCCTTCACCCCAGATCCCATCGTTGAGGTTCTCCAGGCCACCTTGGAGCCCCAGATCCCATCCCGGGAGCTTCTCTAGGCCACCTTGGAGCCCCAGATCCCATCGTTGAGGTTCTCCAGGCCACCTTGGAGCCCCAGATCCCATCCTTGATGTTCTCCAAGATGGCTTGGATGGAGCTCGAAGCCCCAGATCCCATCCTTGAGGTTCTCCAGGAGAGGCTGGATGGAGCTTGGAGCCCCAGATCCCATCGTTGAGGTTCTCCAGGCCACCTTGAAGCCCCCGATCCCATCCCAGGAGGTGGATCTGGATGAGTTTTGAGGTTCCTTCACCCCAGATCCCATTCTTGAGGTTCTCCAGGCCACCTTGGAGGCCCAATCTCATCCTTGATGTTCTCCAAGAGGGCTTGGATGGAGCTCGGAGCCCCCGATCCCATTGTTGAGGTTCTCCCAAAGGGGTTGGATGGAGCTTGGAGCCCCAGATCCCATCCCTGGAGGTTCTCCAGGCCACCTTGAAGCCCCCGATCCCATCCCAGGAGGTGGATCTGGATGAGTTTTGAGGTTCCTTCACCCCAGATCCCATCCTTGAGGTTCTCCAGGCCACCTTGGAGCCCCAGATCCCATCCTTGAGGTTCTCCAGGTCCCCTTGGAGCCCCAGATCCCATCCCGGGAGCTTCTCTAGGCCACCTTGGAGCCCCAGATCCCATCGTTGAGGTTCTCCAGGCCACCTTGGAGCCCCAGATCCCATCCTTGAGGTTCTCCAAGAGGGCTTGGATGGGGCTTGGAGCTCTAGATCCCATCGTTGAGGTTCTCCAAGAGAGGTTGGATGGAGCTTGGAGCCCCAGATCCCATCGTTGAGGTTCTCCAGGCCACCTTGAAGCCCCCAATCCCATCCCAGGAGGTGGATCTGGATGAGTTTTGAGGTTCCTTCACCCCAGATCCCATCGTTGAGGTTCTCCAGGCCACCTTGGAGCCCCAGATCCCATCCTTGAGGTTCTCCAGGAGAGGCTGGATGGAGCTTGGAGCCCCAGATCCCATCGTTGAGGTTCTCCAGGCCACCTTGGAGGCCCAATCTCATCCTTGACGCTCTCCAAGAGGGCTTGGATGGAGCTCGGAGCCCCCGATCCCATCCCAGGAGGTGGATCTGGCCGAGTTTCTTGGTTCCTCCACCCCAAACCCATCTCCCCGATGACCTCCGCGCCGTCTCCTCTTCTCTCCCTCCTCCCCAGGCTCCTCCTCCCCGGCTCCCGCCTCGCGCCGCCCCCTCCAGTGCCCCAAGTGCGGGAAGAGCTTCCAATACGGCTCCCGTCTCCGGCGCCACCTCAGCACCCACTTCTCCGAGAAGCCCTACAAATGCGGCTCGTGCTCCAAGAGCTTCTCGGAGAGCTCCAGCCTCTTGCAGCACCGACACACCCACACGGGCGAGAGGCCCTTCCAGTGCGGCGAGTGCGGCAAACGCTTCACCTACAGCTCCAACCTCCTCAAGCACCTTCAGCTCCATCGCGGCGAGAAGCGGTTCCGCTGCGGCGAGTGCGGCAAGAGCTTCGGCGAGAGCAACCACCTCCGGGACCATCAACGGAGCCACACGGGGGAGAAACCTTACGAGTGCGGCCAGTGCGGCAAGAGATTCGGCTACAGCTCCAACCTGAGCCGGCACCTGCGGCAACACAGCGGCTACAAACCCTTCCGGTGCGGCCAGTGCGGCAAATGTTTCGGGGAGAGCGACCGCTTGCTGGTCCATCAGCGGACGCACAGCGGGGAGAAGCCCCATCGGTGTCCCCGGTGCCCCAAGAGCTTCAGCCGAGGCGGGGATCTGGCTCAGCATCGGCGCCGGGTGCACCAGCAGGAGGAGGAGGAGGAGGGGGAGGGAGGGGCTGGGGGTCAAGAGGGATCGATAGGAGATCAATAAAGGTCATGAGGAGGTCGATGTGGATCAAGAGGAGGTCAATGGGGATCAATGTGGGGTCAACGTGGATCAATAGGAGGTCTACATGGCTCAATGGGGATCAATATGGGGTCAATGGGGATCAATAGGTGGTCAATATGGGTCAATAAAGGTCATTATGAGGTCAATAGGGATCAATATGAGGTCAATATGGATCAATGTGAGGTCAACATGGGTCAATGTAGATCAATATGGGGTCCACATGGATCAATATGAGGTCAATATGGGTCAATGGGGATCAATAGGAGGTCAATATGGGTCAATAGGGATCGATATGAGGTCAATAGGGATCAATGTGAGGTCAACTGGGGTCAATATGGATCAATATGAGGTCAATATGGATCCATATGAAGTCAAGATGGATCCATATGGGGTCAACATGGATCCATATGGGGTCAACATGGATCAATATGAAGCCAATATGGATCAATATGACCTCAACATGGGTCAATATGGATCAATATGAGGCCAAGATGGATCAATATGAGGTCAACATGGGTCAATATGGATCAATATGAGGTCAAGATGCATCAATATGGATCAATATGGGTCAATATGAGTCAATATGAGTTCCTGTGAGGTCAATCCAGATCAATATCAGATCGATATGGATCAAGATGAGGCCAACAAGCCCTTCCAGCGGGGAGAAGCCCCATCGGTGTCCCCGGTGCCCCAAGAGCTTCAGCCGAGGCGGGGATCTGGCTCAGCATCGGCGCCGGGTGCACCAGCAGGAGGAGGAGGAGGAGGGGGAGGGAGGGGCTGGGGGTCAAGAGGGATCGATAGGAGATCAATAAAGGTCATGAGGAGGTCAATGTGGATCAAGAGGAGGTCAATGGGGATCAATATGGGGTCAACGTGGATCAATGTGGGGTCAACGTGGATCAATAGGAGGTCTACATGGGTCAATGGGGATCAATAGGAGGTCAATGGGGATCAATATGGGGTCAACGTGGATCAATATGGGGTCAACATGGATCAATAAGAGGTCTACATGGGTCAATAGGGATCAATATGAGGTCAATGGGGATCAATATGAGGTCAAGATGGGTCAATAAAGGTCATTATGAGGTCAATAGGGATCAATATGGATCAATGTGAGGTCAACATGGGTCAATGTAGATCAATATGAGGCTCCCATGGATCAATAGGAGGTCAATGGGGATCAATAGGAGGTCAATGGGGATCAATATGAGGTCAATATGGGTCAATAGGGATCAATATGTGGTCAATGGGGATCAATATGAGGTCAATATGGATCAATGTGAGGTCAACTGGGGTCAATATGGATCCATATGAAGTCAAGATGGATCCATATGGGGTCAACATGGATCAATAAGAGGTCTACATGGGTCAATAGGGATCAATATGAGGTCAAGATAGGTCAATAAAGGTCATTATGAGGTCAATAGGGATCAATATGGATCAATATGAGGTCAACATGGGTCAATGTAGATCAATATGGGGTCCATGTGGATCAATATGAGGCCAACATGGGTCAATAGGTCAATGTGGATCAATAGGAGATGGATGTGGATCAATAGGAGGTCTACATGGGTCAATGGGGATCAATAGGAGGTCAAGATGGGTCAATAAAGCTCATTATGAGGTCAATAGGGATCAATATGAGGTCAAGATGGGTCAATAGGAGGTCAATGTGGATCAATAGGAGGTCTACATGGGTCAATGGGGATCAATAGGAGGTCAATAGGGATCAATATGAGGTCAATATGGATCAATGTGAGGTCAACATGGGTGAATATGGATCAATATGGGGTCCACATGGATCAATATGAGGTCAACATGGGTCAATAGGGATCAATATGAGGTCAAGATGGGTCAATAAAGGTCATTAAGAGGTCAATAGGGATCAATATGAGGTCAACATGGGTCAATGGGGATCAATATGAGGTTCCCATGGATCAATATGAGGTCAACATGGGTCAATAGGGATCAATATGAGGTCAAGATGGGTCAATAGGTCAATGTGGATCAATAGGAGGTCGATGTGGATCAATAAGAGGTCTACATGGGTCAATGGGGATCAATAGGAGGCCAATGGGGATCAATAGGAGGTCAATATGGGTCAATAAAGGTCATTATGAGGTCAACAGGGATCAATATGAGGTCAATGTGGGTCAATGTAGATCAATATGGGGTCAACATGGATCAATATGAGGTCAAGATGGGTCAATATGGATCAATATGAGGTCAAGATGGATCCAGATGGATCAATACGAGGTCAATATGAGGTCAAGGTGGACCAATATGAGGTCAACAGGAGTCAACATGGATCAATACGAGGTCAATATTTATCAATAAGAGGTCACCAGCGGTCAAGATCAGCCCATAAGGGTCAACGTGAGGTCTCCAGGAGTCGATACGATCCATACGGGTCCCTCTTCTCCCTTGGGTCCCATCAGCCCACGAAGTTCTCCAGGTCCTCGAGCGGCGGGGCCGGCCCCCTCGTCCCCGAAGCCGCCGGCCCCGCCTCGGGCTCTGGTGGCCCCGGGTGGTTGGTGGCCACGTGGCGCTGGAGGAGGGTGCGGTGGGAGAAGCCCCGGGGGCAGAGGGGGCAGGGGAAGCGCTCGGGCCGGTGGGTTCGCATGTGGACGTTGAGGGAGCTCTTCTGGGTGAAGCGTTTGGAGCAGACGGCGCACTGGAAGGCCCGCACCCCCGTGTGGGTCACCATGTGCTTCAGGAGGTAGTCGCGGAGGGAGAAGGAACGCCAGCAGATGGAGCACTGGTGGGGCTTCTCGCCTGCGGGGATCGATACGGGGTCAATAGGGGTCAATACGGGTCAGTATGGATCAATATGAGGTCAATATGGGTCAATAAGACACTAATATGAGGTTAATATGGATCAATATGGGGTCAACGTGGATCAATACGGGGTCAACATGGATCAATACGAGGCCAATATGGATCAATATGACCTCAACATGGATCTATGAGGTCAGTATGGATCGATATGAGGCCAAGATGGATCAATACGAGGTCCACGTGGGTCAATATGGATCAATATGAGGTCAAGAGGGATCAATATGAGGTCAAGATGGGTCAATATGGATCAATATGAGGTCAACGTGGATCAATATGAGGTCAAGATGGGTCAATATGAGGTCAATATGGGTCAATGTGGATCAATATGAGGTCAAGATGGGTCAATATGGTCCAATATGAGGTCAATGTGGATCAATATGGTCCAATATGAGGTCAACAGGGGTCAATCTGGATCAATATGAGGTTAATATGAGGTCAATATGGGTCAATATGGATCAATATGAGGTCAATGTGGATCAATATGAGGTCCACATGGGTCAATATGGATGAATAGGAGGTCAATATGGATCAATATGAGGTCAATATGACACTAATACGAGGTTAATATGGATCAATACGAGGTCAACGTGGTCCAATATGAGGTCAACATGGATCAATACGAGGCCAATATGGATCAATATGACCTCAACATGGATCTATGAGGTCAGTATGGATCAATATGAGGCCAAGATGGATCAATACGAGGTCCACGTGGGTCAATATGGATCAATATGAGGTCAAGATGGGTCAAGATGGATCCATATGAGGTCAAGATGGATCCATATGAGGTCAATATCGATCAATATGGATCCATATGAGGTCAAGATGGATCAATATGTATCAATATGAGGTCAAGATGGATCCATATGAGGTCAATATCGATCAAGATGGATCCACATGAGGTCAAGATGGATCCATATGAGGTCAATATCGATCAATATGGATCCATATGAGGTCAAGATGGATCCATATGAGGTCAAGATGGATCAAGATGGATCCATATGAGGTCAAGATGGATCCATATGAGGTCAATATCGATCAATATGGATCCATATGAGGTCAATATCAATCAATATGGATCCATATGAGGTCAATATCGATCAATACGGATCTATACGAGGTCAACCTGGAGCAGGACAGGTTGACCGGGCTCAAGACGGGTCCACACGGCTCCCTCTGAGATCAAGATGGATCCATCTGAGGTCAAGATGGATCCACCTGAGGTCAGGATGGATCTCCGTGAGGTCCATATGGACCGATACGGACCGATACCGATCAATCCGGATCAATACAAGCCCCCTTGGTCCTCACCGGAGTGGATGAACATGTGCTTGGCGTAGTTCTTCCTGGAGCTGAAGCTCTTGTGGCAGTGGCCGCACTGGTAGGAGGCCTCGGGGCCTCTCGAGGGGCCCTCCCGGGGGTCCCCCCCAACTTTTCCTCCTCCACCTTCCGTTCCCACCACCCGGCTCGGAGCTTCCGAGCTCGAGGCGCCTCCAAACTTCTCCTGGTGGGGCCACGGGGCCAGGAAAACCTCGTTAGCGCCCAGGAACGAAGCGAAAGGCGCTGGGGTGGGATCTTCTTCGTCGTCGTCGTCTTCGTCTTTGAGCGGCAACTGGAGACGCAACGGTTGACGCTGTTTCCGAGGGTGGAAACTCGGAGACGGCTCCAGGGAAGCCAGGTGGAGGGTGGGATCTGGGGGCACCACGAGGAGTTTGGGAGGAGGAGGAGGATCCAGGGGAGGTTGAGGTGGATCTAGGTGAGGTTGAGGTGGATCTAAGTGAGGTTGGAGCAGATCGGGATGAAGTTGAGGTGGATCCAGATGAGGTTGGAGTGGAATCGTCTTCGGAAAACGACTCTGGGAATGAGATCGGAGCGATGGAAGAGGATCTGGATGAGGTTGAGGTGGATCTAGGTGAGGTTGAGATGGATCTAAGTGAGGTTGGAGCGGATCAAGGTGAAGTTGAGGTGGATCGGGATGAAGTTGAGGTGGAATCGTCTTCGGAAAACGACTCTGGGAATGAGGTCGGAGCGATGGAGGAGGATCTGGATGAGGTTGAGATGGATCTAGGTGAGGTTGAGATGGATCTAAGTGAGGTTGGAGTGGAATTGTCTTCAGAAAACGACTCTGGGAATGAGGTTGGAGCGACGGAGGAGGATCTGGATGAGGTTGAGACGGATCAGGAGGAGGTTGAGGTGGATCAGGAGGAGGTTGAGGTGGATCAGGAGGAGGTTGGAGCGACGGAGGAGGATCAGGCTGAGGTTGAGGTGGATCCAGATGAGGTTGGAGCGGAATCATCTTCGGAAACCGGCTCTGGGAATGAGGTTGGAGCGATGGAGGAGGATCGAGGTGAGGTCGGAGCGGGATGGTCTTCGGAAAACGGCTCTGGGAGATGATCTGAGTGCACTCGTCGATGACCGTCTTGATCTGGAGGACGGAGGCGGCCGTGAGGATCTGCAGGGCTTCCGAGCGAGCCACCACCAAGCAGCCGCTGTAGAGGAACTCCACCAGCTGCCGGACGGCGCCGCTGGGGACGACGGGGGGGACCTCGATGGCCGAGTGGCCCAGGAGGAGCTTGTCGTGGAAGAAGGGGCTCCCGGCGGCCAGGACGCAGCGGTGGGCGCGGAGAGAGGCCTCGCGGATGCGGACGGTGACGTCGCAGAAGAGGCCCCCCAGGCGTTGCCCGTTGAGGGTCTCCAGGAGCGAGCGGCTGAAGTTCTGCAGGTGGATGTAGTGGACGGAGTCGGACATGGCCGAGGAACCCGGGGCTGGAGGGCCAGACGGGGCAAGAGGGGTCAGTGGGAGGTCAATGTGGTCAATGGGAGGTCAACGTGGTCAATGGGAGGTCAACGTGGTCAAGAGGAGGTCAGTGTGGTCAAGAGGAGGTCAAGATGGGTCAATGTGAGGTCGTGACGGGTCAACAGAAGGTCAAGATGGATCAATAGGAGGTCAATGTGGTCAATAGGAGGTCAAGATGGGTCAATAGGAGGTCAATATGGATCAATAGGAGGTCAATGTGGTCAATAGGAGGTCAGTGTGGTCAAGAGGAGGTCAAGATGGGTCAATGTGAGGTCGTGACGGGTCAACAGAAGGTCAAGATGGATCAATAGGAGGTCAATGTGGTCAATAGGAGGTCAAGATGGGTCAATAGGAGGTCAATGTGGTCAATAGGAGGTCAGTGTGGTCAATAGGAGGTCAGTGTGGTCAAGAGGAGGTCAAGATGGGTCAATGTGAGGTCGAGATGGGTCAACAGAAGGTCAAGATGGATCAATAGGAGGTCAATGTGGTCAATAGGAGGTTGATATGGATCAATAGGAGGTCAATGTGGTCAATAGGAGGTCAAGATGGGTCAATAGGAGGTCGATATGGATCAATAGGAGGTCAATGTGGTCAATAGGAGGTCAGTGTGGTCAAGAGGAGGTCAAGATGGGTCAATGTGAGGTCGTGACGGGTCAACAGAAGGTCAAGATGGATCAATAGGAGGTCAATGTGGTCAATAGGAGGACAAGATGGGTCAATAGGAGGTCGATATGGATCAATAGGAGGTCAATGTGGTCAATAGGAGGACAAGATGGGTCAATAGGAGGTCGATATGGATCAATAGGAGGTCAATGTGGTCAAGAGGAGGTGAAGATGGGTCAATAGGAGGTCGATATGGATCAATATGAGGTCAACGTAGGTCAAGATGGATCAACAGGAGGTCAAGATGGGTCAATGTGGATCAATATGAGGTCTAGAGGGGTCAATGTGGATCAACATGAGGTTGAGATGGGTCAATATGAGGTCAATATGGATCAATACAAGGTCAATATGGGTCAATGGATCAATATGAGGTCAATATGGATCCATATGAGGTCAATGTGGATCAACAGGAGGTCAATAGGGATCAATAGGAGATCAAAGTGGATCAATAGGTGGTCAATAGGGGTCAATATGAGGTCAATAGGGGTCAATATGAGGTCAATGTGGATCAATAGGTGGTCAATAGGGGTCAATACGAGGTCAATAGGGGTCAATATGAAGTCAATATGGATCAATAGGAGGTCAATGTGGATCAATATGAGGTCAATAGGGGTCAATACGAGGTCAATAGGGGTCAATATGAGGTCAATAGGGATCAATACGAGGTCAATGTGGATCAATATGAGGTCAATAGGGGTCAATATGAGGTCAATAGGGATCAATAGGAGGTCAATAGGGGTCAATATGAGGTCAATAGGGATCAATACGAGGTCAATGTGGATCAATATGAGGTCAATAGGGGTCAATATGAGGTCAATGTGGATCAATATGAGGTCAATAGGGGTCAATATGAGGTCAATATGGATCAATAGGAGGTCAATAGGGATCAATAGGAGGTCAATAGGGGTCAATATGAGGTCAATAGGAATCAATAGGAGGTCAACAGGGGTCAATACGAGGTCAATAGGGATCAATATGAGGTCAATAGGGATCAATACGAGGTCAATGTGGATCAATATGAGGTCAATAGGGGTCAATATGAGGTCAATGGGGATCAATAGGAGGTCAATAGGGGTCAATATGAGGTCAATAGGGGTCAATATGAGGTCAATATGAGGTCAATACGAGGTCAATAGGGATCAATATGAGGTCAATAGGGGTCAATAGGGATCAATAGGAGGTCAATAGGGATCAATAGGAGGCCCAGGAGCCCCCAGGGAATCCCCAGGGGTGGGGGACGCCCCCCCTTGTGACGTCATCAGGGCTCGACGGGCGGGGCCGGGGACACCCCCCTCCCCACCCCAGGGCGCGTCGCGTGACGTCACGAGGCCTCCGGAAGGCGCGCTGCCCCCCCCATGACGTCACCAGGCCGCGTGACGTCACCAGGACCGGGGGTCGCGGGGTTTTCCGCGTTGATGACGTCACAGGGGGTCCCCCCCCCTCACACCCCCCCCCCCCATCAAGGGCCCCCCCGGGGGGCGGGGGGAGGGGGCGGGGCCGCACTCACCTCGGCGCCCGCCGCCGCCGCCCCAGGAACCCGGAAGCGCCCGCCGCGCTCGCTTCCGGCCGCGCGGTGACGTCACTTCCGCTCCTAGAGAGCGCGCGGTGGGGGGGCGTCCGTATAGAGGGATTGGGGGGGGGTCTGGACCGGAAGTGAGGGAGGAGAGAGGAGGGGAGGGCAGCGAGACCCCCCGCGAAACCATAGAGAGAGGCGGCCAGAGAGGCGCCAGCGGGGGTGGGGGAGACCTCCGAGACAGGCCCCGGGGCCCCGTAGGGACCCTATAGAGCCCATAGACACCCCATAGGGACCCTATAGAGCCCATAAGGACCCCGTAGACCCCATAGACACCCCATAGGGACCCTATAGAGCCCATAGGGACCCCATAGGGACCCCATAGACACCCCATAGACACCCCATAGGGACCCTATAGAGCCCATAGGGACTCCATAGACCCCACAGACACCCCATAGGGACCCTATAGACCCCATAGGGACCCCATAGGGACCCTATAGAGCCCATAAGGACTGCATAGACACCCCATAGGGACCCTATAGAGCCCATAGGGACTCCATAGACCCCATAGGGACCCTATAGAGCCCATAAGGACTCCATAGGGACCCCATAGGGACCCTATAGAGCCCATAGGGACCCCATAGAGGAACCCATAGACTCCATAGGGACCCAAAAGGGACTCCATAGACTCTCTAGGGACTCCATAGGGACCTCAAAGGGACCCCATAGGGACCACATAGGGACCCTATAGAGCCCATAGAGACCCCATAGACCCCAAAGGGGCCCTATAGACCCCATAGGGACCCCAAAGGGACCCCATAGGGACCCCATAGACCTCATAGGAACCCTGTAGGGACCCCATAGACCCCATAGGGACCCCATAGACCCCATAGGGACCACAGAGGGACCCCATAGACCCCATAGAAACCACAAAGGGACCTCATAGACCCCATAGGGAGCCCATAGAGACCCCATAGACCCAATAGGGACCTCAAAGGGACCCAATAGGGACCTCATAGACTCCATGGGGACCCCATAGGGACCTCATAGACCCCTAAGGGACCCCATAGACTCCATAGGGACCCCAAAGGGACCCCGTAGACCCCATGGGGACCACATAGGGACCCCATAGGGACCATAGGGACCCCATAGACCCCATAGAGAGCCCATAGGGACCTCAAAGGGACCCCATAGAGACCCTATAGACCCTATAGGGACCCCAAAGCAACCCTAGAGACCCAACAGGGACCCCAAAGAGACCCCATAGGGACCCTATAGAGCCCACAGGGACCCCAAAGGATCCGTAGATCCTCCTGGAGAACCTCAACCCATGGATCCAACCCCAATTCCTGGGGGTCACCCCCCCCCCGAGGCCCCTGCACCCCAATTCCTGGGTGTCACCTCCAAGCTGAAGGTGGAGAACCTCAATTTTGGGGGTTCACCTCGCCCCTGAGCCCCCTGCACCCCAATTCCTGGGTGTCACCTCCAAGCTGAAGGTGGAGAACCTCAATTTTTGAGTGTCACCTCCAAGCTGAAGGTGGAGAACCTCAATTTTTGGGGTTCACCTCACCGCTGAGCCCCCTGCACCCCAATTCCTGGGTGTCACCTCCGAGATGAAGGTGGAGAACCTCAATTTTTGGGTGTCACCTCCATCCTGAAGGTGGGGAACCTCAATTTTTGGGTGTCACCTCCATCCTGAAGGTGGGGAACCTCAATTTTTGGGTGTCACCTCCATCCTGAAGGTGGGGAACCCCAATTTTTTGGGTGTCACCCCCACCCTGAGGCTCCCGCACCCCAATTTTTCGGTTCTTCTGGCTCGGGTGACGCCTCCGGCTTGGAGTTTGATGGAGCTGAAATGATTTTCTGGGACATCTGGAGGCCCTGGAGGGGGGGAGGGAGAAGCTCCAGGGCCCCAGTTCCCACGCTCCCCGAATTCGGAGGCGAGAGGGACGGACAGACGGACAGGTCAGAGAAAAGAAAGGTTTGGGGACCCCCCCCCAGCCCCCCAAGATCCAGGACCCCCCCAGTCCTGAGGGACCCAGGAGCCCCCCCAGTTCTATAGGGACCCAGGAGCCCCCCCAGTTCTAAGGGACCCAGGAGCCCCCCCAGTTCCATAGAGACCCAGGAGCCCCCCCAGTTCTAAGGGATCCAGGAGCACCCCCAGTTCCATAGAGACCCAGGAGCCCCCCCAGTTCTAAGGGACCCAGGACCCCCCAGTTCTATAGGGACCCAGGAGCCCCCCCAGTTCCATAGGGACCCAGGAGCCCCCCCAGTTCTTAGGGACCCAGGACCCCCCCAGTTCTATAGTGACCCAGGACCCCCCAGTTCTAAGGGACCCAGGAGCCCCCCCAGTTCTAAGGGACCCAGGAGCCCCCCCAATTCCATAGGGATCCAGAAGCCCCCCCAGTTCTAAGGGACCCAGGAGCCCCCCCAGTTCTAAGGGGACCCAGGACCCCCCCCAGTTCTAAGGGATCCAGGACCCCCCCAGTTCTTAGGGACCCAGGAGCCCCCCCAGTTCTAAGGGACCCAGGAGCCCCCCCAGTTCCATAGGGACCCAGGAGCCCCCCCAGTTCTGAGGGACCCAGGAGCCCCCCCAGTTCTAAAGGGACCCAGGAGCCCCCCCAGTTCTAAGGGACCCAGGAGCCCCCCCAGTTCCATAGGGACCCTGGAGCCCCCCCCGACCCCCCAAAATCCAGGCCCCCCCCCCCCTTTTACCCCCCCAGTTTGATCCATGATGGACGAGGGGCCCCCCGGAATGACCCAGGTGAGTTTTTGTGGGGGGGACACCCACATATATGAGGGGGGGTCTCAAGTATTTTGGGGGTTCCAGGAGTTTGAGGGGACCCCCCCAACCTCAACTGCACCCCCCAAACCCTCAACCGGCCCCCCCAAACCCAACTGGACCCCTCCAACCTCAACTGGACCCCCCCAAACCCCAACTGGACCCCCCCAAACCCTCAACTGGACCCCCCCAACCCCAACTGGACCCCCCCAAACCCTCAACAGGACCCCCCCAACCCCAACTGGACCCCCCCAAAACTCAACTGGACCCCCCAAACCCCGACTGGACCCCCCCAAAACTCAACTGGACCCCCCCAAACCCAACTGGACCCCCCTAAACCCTCAACTGGACCCCCCCAAAATGCAACTGGACCCCCCAAAAACTCAACTGGACCCCCCAAACCCCGACTGGACCCCCCCAAAACTCAACTGGCCCCCCCCAACCCCCAACTGGACCCCCCCAAGCCCCAGTGGCCCCCCCCAAATCCTCAACTGGACCCCCCCAAACCCAACTGACCCCCCCAAACCCTCAACTGGACCCCCCCAACCCCAACTGGCCCCCCCAAACCTCAACTAGAGCCCCCCAAACCCCAACTGGCCCCCCCCAAACCCCAACTGGCCCCCCCCAACCCCAACTAGACCCCCCCAAACCCCAACTGGCCCCCCCCACCCCCACCTAGCCCCCCAAAATGAGTGTGTGTCCCCCTAAGCTGTCCCCCCACCCCCCAGACGTGTCCCCCTCTTACCCCCCCCCCCCAATTCCCGTGTCCCCCCCCCTTTTTCTTCCCCGCCCCCCCAGTCTCGGAGCCGCCTGGAGCTGGAGAAGGAGCTGAGGGAGCTCAGCAACCAGGTGGGCGGGGCCTGAGGGGAGGGGGCGTGGCCTCAGGTGTCAATCAAACCACAGGGGGCGTGGCCTGAGCTGCTTATTGACCCAGTGGGCGTGGCCTCAGCTGTCAATCAAACCCCAGTGGGCGTGGCCCAAGCCGCCTATTGGCCCAGTGGGCGTGGCCTACGGGGCTCAACCACCCAAGGGGGGCGTGGCCTGAGCTGTCAATCACCCCCGTGGGGGGCGTGGCCTGTTGCAGGTGGCGGCGCTGGGGCGGGGCCTGGCCCAGGAGAGGGGGCGGAGCCTGGCGGAGGGCGGGGCCCTGCGGGCCCTGGAGATCGCGGTGGGCGGGGCCAAGGCCCGGGTGGGCGGGGCCTGCAGGGCACGTGACCGGGCGCTGGAGCGGCTGCGGCTGCAGCAGGTGGGCGGGGCTAAAGGGAAGGGGGCGGGGCTAAAGGGAGGGGCGGGGCTAAAAAGGGAAGGGGCTAAAAGAGGGGCGGGGCTAAAGGGGAAGGGGCCGGGCTAGGGAGCCACTATTAGTGGGTCTATGGGAGCTGTGGGTGGCTCTATGGGTGGGTCTGTGGGTGCTATAGGTGGGTCTAAGGGTGCTATGGGTGGGTCTATGGGTGCTGTGGAAGGTTCTATGGGTGCTATGGGTGGTTCTATGGGTGCTATAGGTGCTTCTATGGGTGCTGTGGGTGGGTCTATGGGTGCTATGGGTGGGTCTGTTGGTGCTGTGGAAGGTCCTATGGGTGCTATGGGCGGCTCTATGGGTGCTATGGGCGGCTCTATGGGTGCTGTGGAAGGTTCTATGGGTGCTATAGGTGGGTCTATGGGTCCTATGGGGGGTTTTATGGGTGCTGTGGAAGGTTCTATGGGTGCTATGGGTGGTTCCATGGGTGCTATAGGTGGATCTGTGGGTGCTATAGGTGGATCTGTGGGTGCTATGGGTGGGTCTATGGGTGCTATAGGTGGTTCTATGGGTGCTGTGGGTGGGTCTATGGGTGCTGCGGAAGGTTCTATGGGTGCCATAGGTGGGTCTATGGGTGCTATGGGTGGGTCTATGGGTGCTATGGGTGGTTCTATGGGTGCTGTGGGTGGGTCTATGGGTGCTGCGGAAGGTCCTATGGGTGCCATAGGTGGGTCTATGGGTGCTGTGGGTGGCTCTATGGGTGCTATGGGTGGGTCTGTTGGTGCTGTGGAAGGTCCTATGGGTGCTATGGGCGGCTCTATGGGTGCTATGGGCGGCTCTATGGGTGCTGTGGAAGGTTCTATGGGTGCTATAGGTGGGTCTATGGGTCCTATGGGGGGTTCTATGGGTGCTGTGGAAGGTTCTATGGGTGCTATGGGTGGATCTGTGGGTGCTATAGGTGGATCTGTGGGTGCTATAGGTGGATCTGTGGGTGCTATGGGTGGGTCTATGGGTGCTATAGGTGGTTCTATGGGTGCTGTGGGTGGGTCTATGGGTGCTGCGGAAGGTTCTATGGGTGCCATAGGTGGGTCTATGGGTGCTATGGGTGGGTCTATGGGTGCTATGGGTGGGTCTATGGGTGCTGCGGAAGGTCCTATGGGTGCTATGGGTGGTTCTATGGGTGCTGTGGAAGGTCCTATGGGTGCTATGGGTGGCTCTATGGGTGCTATGGTGGGTCTATGGGTGCTGCGGAAGGTCCTATGGGTGCTATGGGTGGCTCTATGGGTGCTATGGGTGGGTCTGTTGGTGCTGTGGAAGGTCCTATGGGTGCTATGGGTGGCTCTATGGGTGCTATGGGTGGGTCTGTTGGTGCTGTGGAAGGTCCTATGGGTGCTATGGGTGGCTCTATGGGTGCTATGGGTGGGTCTATGGGTGCTGTGGAAGGTCCTATGGGTGCTATAGGTGGTTCTATGGGTGCTATGGGTGGGTCTGTTGGTGCTGTGGAAGGTCCTATGGGTGCTATGGGTGGCTCTATGGGTGCTATGGGTGGGTCTGTTGGTGCTGTGGAAGGTCCTATGGGTGCTATGGGTGGCTCTATGGGTGCTATGGGTGGGTCTGTTGGTGCTGTGGAAGGTCCTATGGGTGCTATGGGTGGCTCTATGGGTGCTATGGGTGGGTCTATGGGTGCTGTGGAAGGTCCTATGGGTGCTATAGGTGGTTCTATGGGTGCTATGGGTGGGTCTGTTGGTGCTGTGGAAGGTCCTATGGGTGCTATGGGTGGGTCTATGGGTGCTATGGGTGGTTCTCTGGGTGCTGTGGGTGGGTCTATGGGTGCTGCGGAAGGTCCTATGGGTGCTATGGGTGGTTCTACGGGTGGTTTTGTGGGTGCTGTGGGTGCTATGGGTGGCTCTATGGGTGCTGTGGGTGGCTCTATGGGTGCTGTGGGTGGCTCTATGGGTGCTATGGGTGCTATAGGTGCTTCTATGGGTCATATGGGTGGTTCTATGGGTGATCCTATGGGTGCTGTGGGTGGGTCTATGGGTGCTGCGGAAGGTCCTATGGGTGCTATGGGTGGTCCTATGGGTGCTGTGGAAGGTCCTATGGGTGCTATGGGTGGCTCTATGGGTGCTATGGGTGGCTCTATGGGTGCTATGGGTGGGTCTATGGGTGCTGCGGAAGGTCCTATGGGTGCTGTGGGTGGCTCCATGGGTGCTATGGGTGGGTCTGTTGGTGCTGTGGAAGGTCCTATGGGTGCTATGGGTGGTTCTATGGGTGCTATGGGTGGGTCTGTTGGTGCTGTGGGTGGCTCTATGGGTGCTGTGGGTGGCTCTATGGGTGCTGTGGGTGCTATAGGTGCTTCTATGGGTTCTATGGGTGGTGCTGTGGGTGGCTCTATGGGTGCTGTGGGTGGTTCTATGGGTGCTATGGGTGGTTCTATGGGTGCTATAGGTGGTCCTATGGGTGCTGCGGAAGGTCCTATGGGTGCTATGGGTGGGCCTGTGGGTGCTACGAGTCCTATGGGTGGTTCTATGTGTCCTATGGGTGGGTCTATAGGTGCTGTGGATGGGTCTATGGGTGCTATGGGTGGTTCTATAGGTGGTTCTGTGGGTGCTGCGGGAGGTTCTGTGGGTGCTACAGGTGGTTCTATGGGTGCTACAGGTGGTTCTATGGGTGCTATGGGTGGTTCTATAGATGGTTCTGTGGGTGCTATGGGTGCTATAGGTGGGTCTATGGGTGGTTCTGTGGGTGCTGTGGGTGCTGTGAATGTTTCTATGGGGGGTTCTATGGGTGCTGTGGGTGGTTCTATAGGTGCTGCTGTTGGTTTTGTGGGTGCTATGGGTGCTATGAGTAGTTCTATGGGTTCTGTGGGTGCTATAGGTGGTTCTGTGGGTGCTATAGGTGGTTCTATGGGTGCTGCTGGTGGTTCTGCGGGAGGTTCTATGGATTCTGTGGGAGGTTCTATGGATTCTATGGGTTCTGCGGGAAGTTCTATGGATTCTATGGATTCTGTGGGAGGTTCTATGGGTTCTCCAAGAGGTTCTATGGGAGGTTCTATGGGTTCTGCGGGAGGTTCTATGGATTCTATGGGTTCTGCGGGAAGTTCTATGAATTCTATGGGTTCTGTGGGAGGTTCCATGGACTCTATGGTTTCTGTGGGAGGTTCCATGGGTTCTCCTGGAGGTTCTATGGATTCTGTGGGAGCTTCCATGGGTTCTCCTGGAGGTTCTATGGATTCTGTGGGTGCTTCTGTGGATTCTATGGGTTCTGTGGGAGGTCCCGTGGGTTCTCCAGGAGGTTCTATGGATTCTATGGGTTCTGTGGGAGGTTCTATGGGAGGTTCTATGGATTCTGCGGGAGGTTCTATGGGTTCTGTGGGTGCTTCTATGGCTTCTATGGGTTCTGCGGGAGGTTCTCTGGAATCTCCGGAAGGTTCCGTGCTTGCAGGAGGCTCACCAGGGCCTGTTTGCGGAGCTGGTGGCCGCCCGCATGGCCCGGGAGGGGGCGGAGCTCCGGGCGCAGGAGGCGGAGTCGGCGCGGAGACAGAGGGAGGCGGAGCTGCTGCACCTGCGCCAGGTGAGCGGGGACAGGGGGCGTGGCCCAGGGGCTCCAGGATGCTCCAGAGATGGTCCCAGGGTGGTCTTGGATGGCCCCAAGGTGGTCTTGGGTGGCCCAGGGGGTCCAAGATGCTCCAGAGATGGCCCCAGGGTGGTCTTGGGTGGCCCCAAGGTGGTCTTGGATGGCCCCAGGGTGGTCCAAGATGCTCCAGAGATGGTCCCAGCGTGGTCTTGGGTGGCCCCAAGGTGGTCCAAGATGCTCCAGAGATGGTCCCAAGGTGGTCTTGGGTGGCCCCAAGGTGGTCTTGGGTGGCCCAGGTGGTCCAAGATGCTCCAGAGATGGCCCCAAGGTGGTCTTGGGTGGCCCAGGGGCTCCAAGATGCTCCAGAGATGGTCCCAGGGTGGTCTTGGATGGCCCCAAGGTGGTCTTGGGTGGCCCAGGGGCTCCAGGATGCTCCAGAGATGGCCCCAAGGTGGTCTTGGGTGGCCCCAAGGTGGTCTTGGGTGGCCCACGTGGTCCAAGATGCTCCAGAGATGGCCCCAAGGTGGTCTTGGGTGGCCCAGGGGCTCCAAGATGCTCCAGAGATGACCCCAAGATGGTCTTTGGTGGCCCAGGTGGTCCAAGATGCTCCAGAGGTGGCCCCAAGGTGGTCTTGGATGGCCCCAAGGTGGTCTTGGGTGGCCCAGGTGGTCCAAGATGCTCCAGAGATGGTCCCAGGATGGTCTTGGGTGGCCCCAGGGTGGTTCAAGATGGTTTAAAGATGGTCTTGGGTGGCCCAGGTGGCCCCAAGATGGTCTTTGGTGGCCCCAAGATGGGGGGTTCTGTGGGTGCTACAGGTGGTTCTCTGGGTTCTCTGGGTTCTATGGGTTCCATGGGTGGTTCTATGGGTGCTACTGGTGGTTCTATGGGTGCTACTGGTGGTTCTATGGGTGCTAGAGGTGGTTCTATGGGTTCTACTGGTGGTTCTATGGGTTCTGTGGGTGCTACTGGTGGTTCTATGGGTTCTAGAGGTGGTTCTATGGGTTCTGTGGGTTCTGGAGGTGGTTCTGTGGGTTCTGGAGGTGGTTCTATGGGTTCTGGAGGTGGTTCTGTGGGTGCTACGGGTGGTTCTGTGGGTTCTGTGGGTGCTAGAGGTGGTTCTGTGGGTGCTGTGGGTGGCTCTATGGGTTCTATGGGTTCTGGAGGTGGTTCTATGGGTTCTGGAGGTGGTTCTGTGGATGCTAGAGGGGGTTCTGTGGGTGCTAGAGGTGGTTCCGTGGGTTCTACGGTTGGTTCTATGGGTTCTGTGGGTGCTACAGGTGGTTCTATGGGTTCTACTGGTGGTTCTATGGGTTCTGTGGGTGCTACGGGTGGTTCTGTGGGTGCTACGGGTGGTTCTGTGGGTGCTAGAGGTGGTTCTATGGGTGCTAGAGGTGGTCCTATGGGTCCTATGGGTTCTGGAGGTGGTTCTATGGATTCTAGAGGTGGTTCTATGGGTTCTGGAGGTGGTTCTGTGGGTGCTAGAGGTGGTTCTGTGGGTTCTCTGGGTGCTAGAGGTGGTTCTGTGGGTTCCATGGGTGGTTCTGTGGGTGCTACGGGTGGTTCTATGGGTTCTGTGGGTGCTGCAGGTGGTTCTATAGGTGCTAGAGGTGGTTCTGTGGGTTCCATGGGTGGTTCTATGGGTGCTAGAGGTGGTTCTATGGGTTCTGTGGGTGCTGCAGGTGGTTCTATAGGTGCTAGAGGTGGTTCTATGGGTTCTATGGGTGCTAGAGGTGGTTCTATGGGTGCTAGAGGTGGTTCTACGGGTTCTGTGGGTGCTAGAGGTGGTTCTATGGGTGCTAGAGGTGGTTCTATGGGTTCTATGGCTTCTGGAGGTGGTTCTATGGCTTCTGGAGGTGGTTCTATAGGTTCTGGAGGTGGTTCTGTGGGTGCTAGAGGTGGTTCTGTGGGTTCTCTGGGTGCTAGAGGTGGTTCTGTGGGTTCCATGGGTGGTTCTGTGGGTGCTACGGGTGGTTCTATGGGTTCTGTGGGTGCTGCAGGTGGTTCTATAGGTGCTAGAGGTGGTTCTGTGGGTTCCATGGGTGGTTCTGTGGGTGCTAGAGGTGCTTCTATGGGTGCTGCAGGTGGTTCTGTGGGTTCTATGGGTGCTGCGGGTGGTTCTATAGGTGCTAGAGGTGGTTCTATGGGTGCTATAAGTGTTCCTGTGGGTGCTATAGGTGGTTCTATGAGTTCTATGGGTGCTGGAGGTGGTTCTGTGGGTGCTGCGGGTGGTTCTATGGGTGCTAGCGGTGGTTCTATGGGTTCTGTGGGTGCTAGAGGTGGTTCTGTGGGTGCTAGAGGTGGTTCTATGGGTTCTATGGGTGCTAGAGGTGGTTCTGTGGGTTCCATGGGTGGTTCTGTGGGTGCTCTAGGTGGTTCTATAGGTGCTAGAGGTGCTTCTATGGGTGCTGCAGGTGGCTCTGTGGGTTCTATGGGTGCTGCGGGTGGTTCTATAGGTGCTAGAGGTGGTTCTATGGGTGCTATAAGTGTTCCTGTGGGTGCTATAGGTGGTTCTATGGGTTAATCAGTGGGTTCTATGGCTTCTGCGGGTGGTTCTATGGATTCTATGGGTTCTGGGGGGCGTGGCCAGGTGAGTGGGCGGGGCCACGAGCCCAATAGAGGAGGGGCTATAGGACCCTGAGGTGTGTCACCAGGTGAGTAGGTGAGGATGTGTCACCAGGTGAGTCTATAGGGCCCTGTGGGCGTGGCCAGGTGAGTGGGCGTGGCTTCCTCTGGCCACGCCCCCCCCCTGTTCCCCCCCACCTCCCCCCAGGCCGTGGCAGCCGCGCAGCGCGAGAGGCGTCGAGCGGAGCGGGAACGCGACGAGGTGGCCGCTCGGGTTGGCCGCTCGCCCAGCCCCACGTGAGCCCTGGCCCCGCCCACAACCCCCTATAGGGGCATAGAGGCCCCTATAGGCCCCTATAGCCCCCAATGGGGGCCCTATAGCCCCCAATGGGGCCCCTATAGAGCCCAGCGTGGCCCCTATAGCCGCGAATGTGGACCCTATAGAGCCCAGTGTGGCCCCTATAGACCCCGTTCCCGTCCCCTATAGCCCCCATTCCCCTATAGAGCCGAGTGTGGCCCCCTATAGAGCCGAGTGTGGCCCCCTATAGACCTCAATGTAGCCCCTATAGAGCTGAATGTGGCCCCTATAGCCCCCAAGGTGTCCCCTATAGCCCTCAATGCGGCCCCTGTAGCCCCGAATGCAGTCCATATAGACCCCAATGCGGCCCCTATAGACCCCAATGTGGCCCCCAACGTGGCCCCTGTAGCCCGCAGTGTGGCCTCTATAGACCTGAATGGGGCCCCTATAGACCCCATTCCCGTCCCCTATAGCCCCCATTCCCCCTATACACCCCAAGGTGGCCCCTATACACCCCAAGGTGGCCCCCATAGGCCCCCACAGACCTGAATGTGGCCCCTATGGACCCCTGTGTGGCCCCTATAGACCCCAATGTGGCCCCTTTAGAGCAGAATATGTCCCCTATAGACCTGAATAAGGCCCCTATAGAGCTGAATATGGCCCCTATAGCCCCCATTCCTGTCCCCTATAGACCCGAATATGTCCCCTATAGACCCGAATAAGGCACCTATAGAGCTGAATATGGCCCCTTATAGCCCCCGTTCCCGTCCCCTATAGACCCCTATGTGGCCCCTATAGCCCCCATTCCCATCCCCTATAGACCCCTATGTGGCCCCTATAGCCCTCATTCCCATCCCCTATAGACCCCTATAGCCCCCATTCCCGTCCTCTATAGACCCGAATAAGGCCCCTATAGAGCTGAATGTGACCCCCTATAGCCCCCATTCCCGTGCCCTATAGACCCCTATGTGGCCCCTATAGCCCCCATTCCCATCCCCTATAGACCCCTATGTGGCCCCTATAGCTCCCATTCCCATCCCAGATAGACCCCTATGTGGCCCCTATAGCCCCCATTCCCATCCCCTATAGACCCCTATAGCCCCCATTCCCATCCTCTATAGACCCAAATAAGGCCCCTATAGAGCTGAATGTGGCCCCCTATAGCCCCCGTTCCCGTCCCCTATAGACCCCTACGTGGCCCCTGTAGACCTGAATGGGGCCCCTATAGCCCCCATCCCCGCCCCCTATAGCCCCCATTCCCCATCCCCTGTAGCCCCTAGGGTGGGTCCCCATCCCCTATAGCCCCTCTATCCCCGTCCCCTATAGATTCCGGCCCCTCCCGGACCCCGAGGGGCTGCGGGCGGCGCTTATGGAGCTGCGGAATCGCAACCGGGCGCTGCAGCTGCACCTGCAGCAGCGGCTCAGCCAGGTCAGGCACCTATGGGGGCCATAGGGGGCACCTATGGGGGTGGGGACCGCCTGTGGGGGGTGAATAGGGGCACCTATGGGTGATATAAGTGGTTCTATGGGTGATGTGGCAGGTGCAGTGGGTGCTAGAGGTGGTTCTGTGGGTGCTAGAGGTGGTTCTGTGGGTGCTAGAGGTGGTTCTATAGGTGATGCAGCAGGTATTGTGGTTCTATAGGTGATGCTGTGGGTGCAGTGGGTGCTGTGGGTGCTCTAGTGATTCTATAGGTGACGCAGCAGGTTCTGTGGGGGCTCTAGGTGGTTTTATAAGTGCTCTAGGTGCCTCTACAGGTGCTCTAGGTGATTCTATAGGTGCTTCTATAGGTCCTAACCCCCCATCCCCCACTCGTCGCAGGCTGAGGAGCTGCGGCGGGCGCTGGAGGCCGCGGGGTCTCGGGCTCAGGAGGCCTCGTGGGTTCCATAGGTGCTCTAGGTGCTTCTATGGGTGCTCTAGGTGCCTCTACAGGAGCTCTAGGTGCTTCTATAGGTGCTTCTATAGGTTCTGACCCCCCTTTCCCCCTGGGTGCAGGCAGAGGAGCTGCGCCAGGCGCTATAGTTGATGTTCTAGGTGCCTCTACGGGTGCTCTAGGTGCCTCTACGGGTGCTCTAGGTGCCTCTACAGGAGCTCTAGGTGCTTCTATAGGTGCTTCTATAGGTCCTAACCCCCCTTTCCCCCTGGATGCAGGCAGAGGAGCTGCGCCAGGCGCTATAGTTGATGTTCTAGGTGCCTCTATGGGTGCTTTAGGTGCCTCTACAGGTGCTCTAGGTGCTTCTATATGTGCTTCTATAGGTCCTAACCCCCCATCCCCCACTCGTCACAGGCTGAGGAGCTGCGGCGGGCGCTGGAGGCCACGGGGTCTCGGGCTCAGGAGGCCTCGTGGGTTCCATAGGTGCTCTAGGTGCCTCTATGGGTGCTCTAGGTGCCTCTACAGGAGCTCTAGGTGCTTCTATAGGTGCTTCTATAGGTTCTGACCCCCCTTTCCCCTTGGGTGCACGCAGAGGAGCTGTGCCAGGCGCTATGGTTGATGTTCTAGGTGCCTCTACGGGTGCTCTAGGTGCCTCTATGGGTGCTCTAGGTGCCTCTCCAGGTGCTCTAGGGGCTTCTATAGGTGCTTCTATAGGTCCTAACCCCCCACCCCCTCCTCGTCGCAGGCTGAGGAGCTGCGGCGGGCGCTGGAGGCCGCAGGGTCTCGGGCTCAGGAGGCCTCGTGGGTTCCATAGGTGCTCTAGGTGCCTCTACGGGTGCTCTAGGTGCCTCTATGGGTGCTCTAGGTGCCTCTACAGGAGCTCTAGGTGCTTCTATAGGTGCTTCTATAGGTCCTAACCCCCCTTTCCCCCTGGGTGCAGGCAGAGGAGCTGTGCCAGGCGCTAGAGTTGATGTTCTAGGTGCCTCTACGGGTGCTCTAGGTGCCTCTACGGGTGCTCTAGGTGCCTCTACAGGTGCTCTAGGGGCTTCTATAGGTGCTTCTATAGGTCCTAACCCCCCACCCCGTCCTCGTCGCAGGCTGAGGAGCTGCAGCGGGCGCTGGAGGCCGCGGGGTCTCGGGCTCAGGAGGCCTCGTGGGTTCCATAGGTGCTCTAGGTGCCTCTATGGGTGCTCTAGGTGCCTCTATGGGTGCTCTAGGTGCCTCTACAGGAGCTCTAGGTGCTTCTATAGGTGCTTCTATAGGTCCTAACCCCCCTTTCCCCCTGGGTTCAGGCAGAGGAGCTGTGCCAGGCGCTATAATTGATGCTCTAGGTGCCTCTACGGGTGCTCTAGGTGCCTCTACGGGTGCTCTAGGTGCCTCTACGGGTGCTCTAGGTGCTTCTATAGGTGCTCTAGGTGCCTCTACGGGTGCTCTAGGTGCCTCTATGGGTTGTCTAGGTGCCTCTACAGGAGCTCTAGGTGCTTCTATAGGTGCTTCTATAGGTCCTAACCCCCCTTTCCCCCTGGGTGCAGGCAGAGGAGCTGTGCCAGGCGCTATAATTGATGCTCTAGGTGCCTCTACGGGTGCTCTAGGTGCCTCTACGGGTGCTCTAGGTGCTTCTATAGGTGCTCTAGGTGCCTCTACGGGTGCTCTAGGTGCCTCTACGGGTGCTCTAGGTGCCTCTACAGGTGCTCTAGGTGCCTCTATGGGTTGTCTAGGTGCCTCTACAGGAGCTCTAGGTGCTTCTATAGGTGCTTCTATAGGTCCTAACCCCCCTTTCCCCCTGGCTGCAGGCAGAGGAGCTGTACCAGGCGCTATAGTTGATGTTCTAGGTGCCTCTACGGGTGCTCTAGGTGCCTCTACGGGTGCTCTAGGTGCCTCTACAGGAGCTCTAGGGGCTTCTATAGGTGCTTCTATAGGTCCTAACCCCCCACCCCCTCCTCGTCGCAGGCTGAGGAGCTGCGGCGGGCGCTGGAGGCCGCGGGGTCTCGGGCTCAGGAGGCCTCGTGGGTTCCATAGGTGCTCTAGGTGCCTCTACAGGTGCTCTAGGTGCCTCTATGGGTGCTCTAGGTGCCTCTACAGGAGCTCTAGGTGCTTCTATAGGTGCTTCTATAGGTCCTAACCCCCCTTTCCCCCTGGGTGCAGGCAGAGGAGCTGTGCCAGGCGCTATAATTGATGCTCTAGGTGCCTCTACGGGTGCTCTAGGTGCCTCTACGGGTGCTCTAGGTGCCTCTACGGGTGCTCTAGGTGCTTCTATAGGTGCTCTAGGTGCCTCTACGGGTGCTCTAGGTGCCTCTACAGGTGCTCTAGGTGCCTCTATGGGTTGTCTAGGTGCCTCTACAGGAGCTCTAGGTGCTTCTATAGGTGCTTCTATAGGTCCTAACCCCCCTTTCCCCCTGGGTGCAGGCAGAGGAGCTGTGCCAGGCGCTAGAGTTGATGTTCTAGGTGCCTCTACGGGTGCTCTAGGTGCCTCTACGGGTGCTCTAGGTGCCTCTACAGGTGCTCTAGGGGCTTCTATAGGTGCTTCTATAGGTCCTAACCCCCCACCCCCTCCTCGTCGCAGGCTGAGGAGCTGCGGCGGGCGCTGGAGGCCGCGGGGTCTCGGGCTCAGGAGGCCTCGTGGGTTCCATAGGTGCTCTAGGTGCCTCTATGGGTTGTCTAGGTGCCTCTACGGGTGCTCTAGGTGCTTCTATAGGTGCTTCTATAGGTTCTGACCCCCCTTTCCCCCTGGGTGCAGGCAGAGGAGCTGCGCCAGGCGCTAGAGTTGATGTTCTAGGTGCCCCTACGGGTGCTCTAGGTGCCCCTATGGGTGCTCTAGGTGTCTCTACGGGTGCCCTAGGTGCCTCTACAGGAGCTCTAGGTGATTCTATAGGTGCTTCTATAGGTCCTAACCCCCCACCCCCTCCTCGTCGCAGGCTGAGGAGCTGCGGCGGGCGCTGGAGGCCGCGGGGTCTCGGGCTCAGGAGGCCTCGCGGCTTCAGCTCCGGCTGCAGCGGGAGCAGCGGGAGCTGCAGGAGAAGCTGCTGCGGCCGCGGGTCCCGCCGGCCCCTACGGAGGCCGCGCTGCGAGCTCGATGCAGCCACCTCCAGGAGCTCCTGCAGCGCGAAGCCGGGTGAGATGCCCAGCTCGGTGGCCCCAGGGTGGTTTTGGGGGCTCCAGGATGGTCTTGGGTGGCCCAGGTGGCCCCATCGTGGTCTTTGGTGACCCCATCGTGATCTTTGGTGGCCCCATCGTGGTCTTTGGTGGCCCCGAGATGATCCCAGATGGTTTAAAGATGGTCTTTGGTGGCCCCAAGATGGTCCAAGATGGTTTAAAGATGGTCTTGGGTGGCCCAGGTGGCCCCATCATGGTCTTTGGTGGCCCCATCATGGTCTTTGGTAGCCCCAAGATGGTCCCAGATGGTTTAAAGATGGTCTTGGGTGGCCCAGGTGGCCCCGTCATGGTCTTTGGTGGCCCCATCATTGTCCAAGATGGTTTAAAGATGGTCTTGGGTGGCCCAGCTGGCCCCAAGATGGTCTTTGGTGGCCCCAAGCTGGTCCAAGTTGGTTTAAAGATGGTCTTGGGTGGCCCCATCATGGTCTTTGGTGGCCCCATCATGGTCCCAGATGGTTTAAAGATGGTCTTGGGTGGCCCCAGGGTGGTCTTGTGGTCCAAGAAGGTCAAAGGGGGCTCCAGGATGGTCTTTGGTGGCCCCAAGATGGTTCAAGATGGTTTCAAGATGGTCTTGGGTGGCCCAGGTGGTCCAAGATGCTCCAGAGATGGTCCCAGGATGGTCTTGGGTGGTCCAAGATGGTTTAAAGATGGTCTTGGGTGGCCCGGGTGGTCCAAGATGCTCCAGAGATGGTCCCAGGATGGTCTTGGGTGGCCCAGGGGGGTCCAAGATGCTTCAGAGATGGTCTTAGGTGGCCCAGGTGGTCCAAAGATGGTCCCAGGGTGGTCTTGGGTGGCCCCAGCATGGTCCCAGATGGTTTAAAGATGGTCTTGGGTGGCCCCAGGGTGGTCTTGGTGGTCCAAGAAGGTCAAAGGGGGCTCCAGGATGGTCTTTGGTGGCCCCAGGGTGGTTCAAGATAGTTTCAAGATGGTCTTGGGTGGCCCCAGGATGGTCTAAGGTGGTTCCAGCATGGTCTTGGGTGGCCCAGGTGGTCCAAGATGCTCCAGACATGGCCCCAAGACGATCTTTGGTGGCCCCAAGACGATCTTTGGTGGCCCCAAGATGGTCCCAGATGGTTTCAAGATGGTCTTGGGTGGCCCAGGTGGCCCCAAGATGATCTTTGGTGGCCCCAAGATGGTCCCAGATGGTTTCAAGATGGTCTTGGGTGGCCCAGGTGGCCCCAAGATGGTCTTTGGTGGCCCCAAGATGACCTTTGGTGGCCCCAAGATGGTTTCAAGATGGTTTTTGGTGGCCCGGGTGCTCCAGAGATGGTCCCAACGTGGCCTCGGGTGGCCCCGGGGTGACCTGGAGGTGTCCCTGGGCTGGCTTGGGGGTGACCTTGGGTGTCCCCAGGGCGCGGGTGACGATGACGCGGGCGGCGCGGGTGGCCGGCCGGCGGCTCCGGGCGCTGGCGGCCGAACTGCAGGAGCTGCGGCTGCAGGGGGAGCGGCACCGGCTGCAGGTGGGGCACGTCCCCGTGTCCCCGTGTCCCCGTGTCCCCGTGTCCCCGTGTCCCCATGTCCCATGCCTTGTCCTCAGGTCCCCATGTCTCATATCCCAGTGGTGTCCCCTATGGTGTCCCCGTGTCCCACCCCGTGTCCCACCCCGTGTCCCCTATGGTGTCCTTGTGTCCCACCCCGTGTCCCCTATGGTGTCCCTGTGTCCCACACCATGTCCCCTATGGTGTCCCCTATGGTGTCCCCATGTCCCCTATGGTGTCCCCGTGTCCCACCCCGTGTCCCCGTGTCCCACCTCGTGTCCCCTATGGTGTCCCTGTGTCCCACACCATGTCCCCTATGGTGTCCCCTATGGTGTCCCCATGTCCCCTATGGTGTCCCCATGTCTCACCCCGTGTCCCCTATGGTGTCCCCGTGTCCCCTATGATGTCCCCCTGTCCCCTATGGTGTCCCCATGTCCCACCCCGTGTCCCCTATGGTGTCCCCATGTCCCACACAGTGTCCCCTATGGTGTCCTCGTGTCCCACCCCGTGTCCCCCTGTCCCCTATGGTGTCCTCGTGTCCCACCCCATGTCCCCTATGGTGTCCCCTATGATGTCCCCTCTGGTGTCCCCGTGTCCCACCCCGTGTCCTCTATGGTGTCCCCCTGTCCCCTATGGTGTCCCCGTGTCCCACCCCGTGTCCCCTATGGTGTCCTCGTGTCCCACCCCCTGTCCCCTATGGTGTCCCCCTGTCCCCTATGGTGTCCCCGTGTCCCACCCCGTGTCCCCTATGGTGTCCTCGTGTCCCACCCCCTGTCCCCTATGGTGTCCCCCTGTCCCCTATGGTGTCCCCGTGTCCCACCCCGTGTCCCCTATGGTGTCCTCATGTCCCACCCCCTGTCCCCTATGGTGTCCCCCTGTCCCCTATGGTGTCCCCTATGGTGTCCCCTATGGTGTCCCCTATGGTGTCCCCTATGGTGTCCCCTATGATGTCCCCTCTGGTGTCCCCGTGTCCCACTCCATGTCCTCTATGGTGTCCCCCTGTCCCCTATGGTGTCCTCGTGTCCCACCCCGTGTCCCCTATGGTGTCCCCCTGTCCCCTATGGTGTCCCCGTGTCCCACCCCGTGTCCCCTATGGTGTCCCCATGTCCCCTATGGTGTCCCCGTGTCCCACCCCGTGTCCCCTATGGTGTCCCCATGTCCCCTATGGTGTCCCCGTGTCCCACCCTGTGTCCCCTATGGTGTCCCTGTGTCCCCTATGGTGTCCCCGTGTCCCACACCGTGTCCCCTATGGTGTCCCCTATGGTGTCCCCGTGTCCCCTATGGTGTCCCCGTGTCCCACCCCGTGTCCCCTATGGTGTCCCACACAGTGTCCCCTATGGTGTCCCACACCTTGTCCTCCATGGTCCCCCCTGTGGTGTCCCCACATCCCCTGCCTTGTCCCCATTCCCCATGTCTCACGCTGTGTCCCCATGTCCCACACCACGTCCCATGCCTTGTCCCCACGTCCTCCGTGGTGTCCCCATGTCCCATGTCCCCATGTCCCTGTATCCCCCTGTCCCCTGCCTTGTCACCATATCCCATGTCCCCCGCCTTGTCCCCATGTCCCCAGCCTTGTCCTCCTGTCCCCATGTCCCACGTCTTCATATCCCCATATCCCCTGCCTTGTCCCCATGTCCCGCGTCCCCATGTCCCGCGTCCCCATGTCCCGCGTCCCCATGTCCCCATATCCCATGTCCCCATATCCCATGTCCCCATATCCCACGTCCCCATATCCCCCTTGTCCCCCATGTCCCCATATCCCCATGTCCCCCTGTCCCCTGCCTTGTCCCCATGTCCTCCATGGTGTCCCCATGTCCCCTTGTCCCCTGCCTTGTCCCCATGTCCCCACGTCCCGCTGTCCCATGTCCCCACGCTGTCCCCGCGCTGTCCCCACTGTCCCCGTGTCCCCGCAGGCGGCGTGGCGGGTGCTGTGCGGGGACGCCGTGGTGTCCCGGGTGGCCTCGGTGGCCTCGGTGGCGGCCGGGGACGAGGCCGAGGGCCGGCGGCTGCGTCGAGCGATCGAGGCTCTGGGGGACGGAGCCGCCCGCAGCGCCCGCAGCGTCGCCGCCCTGCGCACCCGCCTCAGGTGACCCCTATGGCCCCCTATGGCCCCCTATGGCCCCCTATGGGACCCCTATGGGACCCCTATGGGACCCCCCATGGGACCCCTATAGCCCCCCATGGGACCCCTATGGCCCGCCATGGGCCCCCTATAGACCCCTATGGGCCCCCTATAGACCCCTATGGGACCCCTATGGCCCCCTATAGACCCCTATGGGACCCCTACAGCCCCCTACGAGCCCCCTATAGCCCTCTATGGGACCCCCCATGGGACCTCTATAGCCCCCTATAGCCCCCCATGGGACCCCCCATGGGACCCCCATAGACCCCCATGGGACCCCCCATGGGACCCCCTATAGCCCCCCATGGCCCCCCATGGCCCCCCTATGGGACCCCTATGGGCCCCCTACAGCCCCCTACAGCCCCCTACGAGCCCCCTACAGCCCTCTATGGGACCCCCTTATGGGACCCCCTTATGGGACCCCCTTATGGGACCCCTATAGCCCCCCCATGGGACCCCCCCATGGGACCCCCCCGTGGGACCCCCCCGTGGGACCCCCATAGCCCTCTATGGGACCCCCCCGTGGGACCCCTATAGCCCCCTATAGGACCCCCCCGTGGGACCCCTATAGCCCCCTATAGGACCCCCCATGGGACCCCTATGGCCCCCCATGGGACCCCTATAGCCCCCTATGGGCCCCTCTATGGGACCCCCCATGGGACCCCTATGGCCCCCCATGGGACCCCCCATGGGACCCCTATAGCCCCGTATGGGCCCCTCTATGGGACCCCCCATGGGACCCCTATGGCCCCCCATGGGACCCCTCATGGGACCCCTATAGCCCCCTATGGGCCCCTCTATGGGCCCCCCCATGGGACCCCTATAGCCCCCAATGGGCCCCACCATGGGACCCCTATAGCCCCCTATGGGACCCCCTATGGGACCCCTGTGGACTCTCGACTCCTGTAGTCCCCTATGGGCCTGGATAGCACCCTAGAGACTTCTATAGCACCCTGTAGCCCCCTATGGGGCCCCTGTAGCCCCCTATGGACTCCTGTAGCCCCCTATAGGCCTGGATAGCACCCTAGAGACTCCTATGGGGACCCTACAGACTCCTATAGCGCCCCATACAATCCTAGAGCACCCTCTGGGCTCCTATGGACTCCTGTAGCCCCCTATGGACTCCTATGGACTCCTGTAGCCCCCCATAGACTCCTATAGAATGCTGTAGACTCATATAGCACCCTGTGGGACCCTATAGTGCCTTATGGAATCCTGCAGCACCCTATGGGCTCCTATAGACTCCTATAGACTCCTATAGACACCTGTAGCCCCCTATAGACTCCTGTAGCCCCCTATAGGGTCATATAGCAGCCTATGGGCCCCTATAGGCACCTGTAGCCCCTTATGGGCTCCTCTAGCCCCCTATAGACACCTATAGCACCCTATAGGCTATAGGGTATTATGGGATGGGAGGGCTGGGGGGGGTCTATAGGGTATTATGGGATGGGGGGGATGCTGAATGGGTTGTTATGGGAGGGCTGGGGGGGGTCTGTAGGGTATTATGGGATGGCTGGGGGGGTCTATAGGGTATTCTGGGATGGCTGGGGGGGTGCCGTATGGGTTATTATGGGATGGAGGGGAGCTGTACGGGTTATTATGGGATGGCTGGGGGGTGGTCTCCGGGGTATTATGGGATGGGAGGGAGCTCTCTGGGGTATTATGGGAGGTCTGGGAGGGGGGCCGGGTTGGGGTTATTATGGGATGGGGATATTATGGGATGGCGGGAGCGCCTTTAACCCCTTCTGTGCCTCCTCCTCCTCCTCCTCCTCCCCCCCCCCCCCCCCCCCCAGGTGCGACCCCCTGACCCTGTCCCGCACGGTGCGGCGGATGCTGAGGGACGAGGAGGAGGATGAAGACGAAGATGATGAAGACGAGGAGACCGAGACGCCATCTTGGAGCCTCCTGGAGCTCCTCGACGACCCCCCCGGTTCCAGGGGGGACCCCAAATCCAGCCCCGAGGAGCCCCGGGAAAAGGATGCTGGAGGCACCCTTGAAACCGCCGCAAAAGCTGAGGGGGGCGCCCTTGAAACCGCCGCAGAAGCTGAGGGGGGCGCCCTCGAAACCGCCGCAAAAGCTGAGGGGGGGACCCTCGAAACCGCCGCAAAAGCTGAGGGGGGCGCCCTTGAAACCACCGCAAAAGCTGAGGGGGGCGCCCTTGAAACCGCCGCAAAAGCTGAGGGGGATCCTTGAAACCGCCACCAGCTCTGGGGGGGGATCCTTGAAACCGACACCAAGTCCTTTAGGAGCCCCCAAACCACCCTCAGATCTGATTAGGGGTCCCCCAAACCACCCCCATCCCCTATAGGAGCCCCAAAACCACCCCCAGCTCTGGTGAGGGGTCCCCAAAACCACCCCCATCCCCTATAGGAGCCCCCAAACCACCCCCAGCTCTGATTAGGGGTCCCCCAAACTACCCCCATCCCCTATAGGAGCCCCTAAAGCACCCTCAGCTCTGGTGAGGGGTCCCCAAAACCGCCCCCATCCCCTATAGGAGCCCCCAAAACCACCCCCAGCTCTGATTAGGGGTCCCCAAAACCACCCCCATCCCCTATAGGAGCCCCCAAACCACCCCCAGCTCTGATTAGGGGTCCTCCAAACCGCCCCCATCCCCTATAGAAGCCCCCAAACCACCCCCAGCTCTGATTAGGGGTCCCCCAAACCACCCCCATCCCCTATAGGAGCCCCAAAACCACCCCCAGCTCTCATTAGGGGTCCCCCAAACCACCCCCATCCCCTATAGGAGCCCCAAAACAACCCCCAGCTCTGATTAGGGGTCCCCCAAACCACCCCCATCCCCTATAGGAGCCCCCAAACCACCCCCAGCTCTGATGAGGGGTCCCCCAAACCACCCCCATCCCCTATAGGAGCCCCAAAACCTCCATGTTCTCCAGAAATAAATAGGAAAAAGGTTTTAATTGCGATGGTGAGTTGTTGACTTTTGTTTCTCCTCGTTGGCTAACGAGCTTCTCCTCGTTAAACGATGTCGAGCTTCTCCTCGTTAGCTAACGAGCTTCTTAATCAGCACCACGAGTTCTTCTCCTCCTCCTCCTCAAACTTCTATTGAAATCTTGGACCCTCCTGACCCTTCACTTGTAGAACCTCATAAAGTTCTCAGAGACCCTCATCTCCACCTCCTCCAGGTCCCTCTGCTTGACGACGTCGTTATAAATCAATTAACACACCTCCCAGCTCATTAATCAACCCCTCCCACCGCTAATTTCTACTCCTAGACCTTAAACCTCAAACCTAGAGCTTCTTCCACCAATCAGAGTGGGGAATCGAGTCCTTAAAGCCACTCGAGCTCCACCCTCAAGGTTCAAATTCTTCTCAAAATCGAAAGCGAAGGAGGAAACTTCATGGAAACTTTCCAGGAGGAGTCGGAGGGTTGAATCTCACCTTCTCACCCTCTGGGTAAGAACTTTGAGGGGCTTCTGAGATGTTCTAGCATCATATTTTTTAGGATTTCTCTCTATTTGTTGGGTTCTCATGGGTTTTTTCTCTTGGGTTGCTCGGTGGTGGTGGGTGAGAAGCTCCAGAATGTGTCTTCACAGCCTAAAAAAGCTCAATGATAAGAGGAGACGTTGAGATCTTCTCCCTGGACTTGAGGGATTGGTAGGAAAATGCATCAGGAGAGGGTTAGAGGAGATATTAGGTCAAGGGGCTTCATCCAGGGGGTGGTGGAGGCCTGAAAATGTTCCAGAGTTGGACTTGATGAGCCTCGTGGGTCCCTTCGACCTCAGAAAATTCCACAATTTGAGGATTTTGGGGGTTCTCCAATGGTTTTGAGGTTTTCCCGTGGTCCTTGTGGGTCCTTTCCACCTCAGTCCATTCCACAATTTAATGGGTTTTGAGGTTCTCCACTGGGTTTTGAGGTTCTCCACTGGGTTTTGAGGCTTTTTGATGATCCTCGTGGGTCCCTTCTAGGAAACCCTCCAATTCTCCACCAAACCAGCTGCAGAAATTGCTTCCAAGAGGCAAAACCAGTGAAAATCCAACTCAAATTCACGACCTTCTCCATAAAGTCTCGTTTCAAGCTGGTTTCTTGAAACAACATCAATAAATTTCGAGGTCAACGAGGCTCCACGCCCTGTAGAACCTGAAAAAAAGCATCCTCAGCCGCATGAAAAATCAACCTGTGACCTCCAGGCAGAGCCACCACCCCAGTTAATCGTTAATATTTCATCTTTCCTTTCGTTTTCGCTCTTCAGATTTAACGAGCTGCTCCGAGTCCGGTTTTTATTGGAGATATCAGGGAGTGGTGTCTCCAGGAGAGCAAAGAAGGTGGTTTCTGCGTCCTCCGAGCTCAGGAACTGGGTAAACTCAACTTCTTCCTCCTTTTTCCTCAGCCCGGAGCACGAACAGAGTCGTGAGGCTCGATAATTTTATAAAATCGTAGAATTAGAGAATTATCAGGTTGGAAAAGACCCATCGGATCGTCAAGTCCAACCGTTCCCATCAAGATTTTAAGGTGAAATGTTAAGATTTGAAGGATCTAGAGGACAAATCCTACGAGGAACATCAAAGGGACTCGATGCTCTTTAGTCTTGAGGAGGTTGAGAGGAGGATTTATTGCTCCAAGTCCCTCAAAAGAGGTTTTGGTGTGGTGGGTGCTGGTTTCTTCTCCCACGGGATGAGAAGAAACGGTCTCAGGTGGCACCAGAGGAGCTTTAGGTTGGATTTCACGCCAAAAAATTGAAGTTTTTCCCCCTCTTCACCCATCAAAACTTTCTTGGAAGGGCTTGAGACCTCAAGGAACTGAGATTTCTGGAGAGGCTCAAGCTCTCGTGGTGTCTAAACTCAATTTCTTGAGTGCTTTGCACCTTCGGAGGTGCCTTTTGAGAGAGACCCAGTGGGTTTGGGGTGGGATTTGTGTCTTCTCTACTTCTTTCCTGTCCCCGTTTCAGGTCAGGGATGGATTGGAGGAGACGACTCGTGTTCGTGGTGGCTCTTCTCGCTCTCGTTCCACGCTCAGGTAAGAATTTCCCGGCTTCTTCTGCTCGTTTCTGAGGGATTCAAGCCTCTAGATGATAAAACCTCAAGCTGAAGGTGACCATCTCCTCATTTTCACCCCTTCCTGGGGTCTTTCTCGCTTGGTGGAGATCAAGAAGCCTTGAGATGAAGACGTTCTACCACCTCCCTATCTCCATGAGAAGGTTGTGTAGGTGCTGGTGGCTCCAGGCTGGAAATTCCAGGTTTTTCAAGACTTTTTATGCTCTTTTTTCCATCAAATAATCTTCTCCTGAGCCACTTTGAGCTTCCCAGTTCCTCCAGTTCCCACTTGGCCACGGAGCGAAGGAGAAAACGAGCAGATGGAATTCTCTAAATCCAAATTAATCTCCTCAAAAGATCTTCTGGCCTTCAATTTTTTTTCTATCTTTGCGTCGCGATCGTCTTCGCTGAAGGGACCGAGACCATCAAGGAGAATTTGCAGCTTCCGATCGTTCCTCAACCTCTGGAACTGGAAAAAAACCTAATTTTCCTGGTCGTTATGGAATCGTGGAATGGGTTGAGGTGGAAGGGACCTCAAAGCCCACCCAGGTCCACCTCAGGGGGATCCGAGCCCCATCCAACCTGCTCTTGAACATCTCCAACTACGCGATGACCATGAATTCTCCGCGTAACGTGGATCGAGGACCCGTCGCCCTCATCCTAAATCATTTTTCTCCTCCCTTTTCTTCTCACTGAAACGTTTCCGAGCGACTCGAAGCCCTCAGATGCGTGGTGGGAACGTTGGGGAGGAGGAGGAGGAGTTGGGTTTGATGCTCCTGGTGGGTTCCTTGGAGGTTTTTCAGCCTTCTTCTCGCTCCGTTTCTCTTTCCGCAGAGGTTTTCGAGGTGACGTCTCCTCCAAACGTGGTGGGAAGGGTCAACGGGGACGCGATCCTCCCCTGCTACGTCTCCTCGGCGAAGCCGCTGGAGGACGTCGAGGTGCGGTGGGAGAAAATCGCAGGGGGGAAGGTGGAAACCGTCCTCGCGCAAGGGAAGCTTGGAAGGAATCAAGCTCCAAGGTATCTCGGGAGGACGTCGCTACCAGGGGATGGATTCTCCTCCGGGAACGTCTCCCTGAGGCTGAAGAAGGTCCAACCTTCAGATGGAGGGACCTACAGCTGCTTCGTCCAGGCCAGGAACCAGAGCGCTGGCGCCTCCGTGGTCCTCAGGGTCTCAGGTTGGAGGTTTGATGGGTTTGAGGGGGTGGGAAAAGCCCATCTAGGACCTCCTTGTCCCCTCCCGGTTGATGCTCCTCAACAGCATCTCAGCTCCCGTTGGATGGGAGGTGGTGCTCTAGGTCTAAGAAGTCACGGAGAGGTCTACGAGGAGCCGAGGAAGGTTCAAGCCACGTGTAGATCGGAGAAGGACCTGGGAGGGTTGGTGGAACGCGAGCCTGGTTGGCCAAGAAGGTCAAAACATCTTGGCTTGGAGCAGAAATGAGTGGCCGGCAGGGCCAGGGAGGGTCTTCTCCTTCTGGTGGGACCGAATCTTGAATCCTGGGGGTCAGTTGTGGTTCCTCAGCACGAGGAGGATGTTGAGAAGGATCCGGAGAAGAGCAACGGAGCTGGGGAAGGGGCTGGAGGACGAGTCTGAGGGACCTGGGGGTGGTTTAGGCTGGAGAAGAGGAGGCTGAGGGGAGACCTCGTTGCTCCTCACCTGGAAGGAGGTTGTGGAGAGGAGGGAGCTGGGATCTTCTCCTAAAAACAGTGACAGGACGAGAGGGAACGGCCTCAAGCTCCACCAGGAGAGGTTCAGACCCCAAATCGAGGTGTCCAAGCCCAGGTTGGATGAGGCTTGGAGCAACCTGCTCCACTTCCAGGTGTCCTGGTCGTGGTAGGAGGTTGGAACTCAATGGGCTTTGAGGTTCCTTCCAACCCAACCCCTTCCACGAGTCTTCGGTTCGAGCTTCTACGTCCTCCAAGGTCGAACGAGGAGCTGAGGAGAAAATCCATCCCTAGAGAAGAGGCTTGAGGAAGGTTGAGGCCGATGGTTGATGGAGCAGGAAGATCTTTTTTTGGGGGTTAAGGACCAAGGAGAAACCAGCAGGGAACGGGATCAAAGTCTGGATGAAGCCGAAGCTCCAAACCCAAGGTGGAGACTTCATGGACACGTTTCTCCTGACCAAATCTTTTGATTTTTAAGGGACCGGTGCCGTGGTCTTCGAAGTTCTAGGACCTAAAGGAGATGATCTCCAGCTCGCCTGCCAATCTGAGGGCTGGTTCCCCGAGCCGACCGTCCGATGGGTCACCCGGAGCCAGGAGGACCTCCTCGCCGAGACCACCCTGTGGCAGAACAGCAGCCAGCTCTTCGGCGTCCTCAGCCGCGTGACGGTGACGCGAGGCCAAGGAGAAGAAGTCACCTGCCAGGTCCTCAACCCCCTGGTGCGGGCCGAGGAGATGACCGTGCGCCTCTCGAGTGAGTCGCGTCCTCCCTCAAGAAGAGTTCGGAGAAGATTCGTGGCTCTAGAAGCTCCATGAGGCTCCTTCTGATGATTGGGAGGACAATAGGTGTCATGGTCCAGCTTGAGAAGCCCCTTGAGGTGCCTCCTCAGGTGCCTCCTTGGAAGCCCCGTGAGGAGCCTCCTTGGAAGCCCCTTGAGGTGCCTCCTCAGGTGCCTCCTTGGAAGCCCCTTGAGGAGCCTCCTCAGGAGGCTCCTTGGAAGCCCCTTGAGGAGCCTCCTCAGGAGGCTCCTTGGAAGCCCCTTGAGGAGCCTCCTCAGGAGGCTCCTTGGAAGCCCCTTGAGGAGCCTCCTCAGGAGGCTCCTTGGAAGCCCCTTGAGGAGCCTCCTCAGGAGGCTCCTTGGAAGCCCCTTGAGGAGCCCCGTGAGGAGCCTCCTTGGAAGCCCCTTGAGGAGCCCCTTGCGGAGCCTCCTTGGAAGCCCCTTGAGGAGCCTCCTCGGGAGGCTCCTTGGAAGCCCCTTGAGGAGCCTCCTCGGGAGGCTCCTTGGAAGCCCCTTGAGGAGCCTCCTCGGGAGGCTCCTTGGAAGCCCCTTGAGGAGCCCCGTGAGGAGCCTCCTTGGAAGCCCCGTGAGGAGCCTCCTTGGAAGCCCCGTGAGGAGCCTCCTTGGAAGCCCCTTGAGGAGCCCCGTGAGGAGCCTCTTTGGAAGCCCCGTGAGGAGCCTCCTTGGAAGCCCCGTGAGGAGCCTCCTTGGAAGCCCCGTGAGGAGCCTCCTCGGAAGCCCCGTGAGGAGCCTCCTTGGAAGCCCCATGAGGAGCCTCCTTGGAAGCCCCGTGAGGAGCCTCCTTGGAAGCCCCGTGAGGAGCCCCGTGAGGAGCCTCCTCGGGAGCCTCCTCGGAAGCCCCTTGAGGAGCCTCCTCGGGTGCCTCCTCGGAAGCCCCTTGAGGAGCCCCTTGAGGAGCCTCCTTGGAAGCCCCTTGAGGAGCCTCCTTGGAAGCCCCTTGAGGAGCCCCTTGAGGAGCCTCCTTGGAAGCCCCTTGAGGAGCCTCCTTGGAAGCCCCTTGAGGAGCCTCCTCGGGTGCCTCCTTGGAAGCCCCGTGAGGAGCCTCCTCGGGTGCCTCCTTGGAAGCCCCGTGAGGAGCCTCCTCGGGTGCCTCCTTGGGAGCCCCTTGAGGAGCCTCCTTGGGAGCCCCTTGAGGAGCCCCTTGAGGAGCCTCCTTGGGAGCCCCTTGAGGAGCCCCTTGAGGAGCCTCCTTGGAAGCCCCTTGAGGAGCCTCCTTGGAAGCCCCTTGAGGAGCCTCCTTGAGGAGCCCCTTGAGGAGCCTCCTTGGAAGCCCCTTGAGGAGCCTCCTTGGAAGCCCCTTGAGGAGCCTCCTTGGAAGCCCCTTGAGGAGCCTCCTTGGAAGCCCCTTGAGGAGCCTCCTTGGGTGCCTCCTTGGAAGCCCCGTGAGGAGCCTCCTCGGGTGCCTCCTTGGGAGCCCCTTGAGGAGCCTCCTTGGGAGCCCCTTGAGGAGCCCCTTGAGGAGCCTCCTTGGAAGCCCCTTGAGGAGCCCCGTGAGGAGCCTCCTTGGGAGCCCCGTGAGGAGCCTCCTCGGGTGCCTCCTTGGAAGCCCCTTGAGGAGCCTCCTTGGAAGCCCCTTGAGGAGCCTCCTTGGAAGCCCCTTGAGGAGCCCCGTGAGGAGCCTCCTTGGAAGCCCCTTGAGGAGCCTCCTTGGAAGCCCCTTGAGGAGCCCCTTGAGGAGCCTCCTCGGAAGCCTCCTTAGATGCCTCCAGAGATTCTAAGTGTCCCCCTTGCCCCCCAGGCTCCACAGATCATAGAGACCACCTAGTTGTGACCCTTCCGCTCGTCTCTCCAGGATCTCTTTGGGGTTTCTCGGCTTTTGAGGGCCACCTCGCGAGTCCCCGGTTAACGCTCCGACCTTTCATTTCCCAAGGTTCCATTTTCCCGAGCCAGTCGCCCTGGATGCCCTCCTTCTGGACGGTCTTCACCCTGTTCCTCCTCACCTTGGCGGTGGGAGCCGTCCGGATCTACAGAGGTGAGGAGGCTCCGTTCTCCGCTCCATCCAAACCTTCTTGTGAAGGAGAAGGAGTCAAAACTGATGAGAGAAAAGACTCAGACGTGTAGGGTGAGGAGATACCATGGAATTATTTGAGCTGGAAGGGACCTCAAAGCCCATCCAGCCTCAATTCTTGACTCCTTCAAGGGACTGAGGAGCTCAAACCTTCATCCAACGTGGTCTTGAAGACCCTCAAGATAGAGCAGCCTTGATTTCTGGAGATAAACTCATCCAGAGGTCCCTTTTCTCCAAGGATGGAGAAGGGTTGATGGTTCCCTTGATCCTTATGGGAATGAGGACACGGGTTGTGAGGGGGATCCCATCCCTGGTGCTTCTCCCTGCTTCTCGTGAAGGAGAAGGAGTCAAAACTGATGAAAGAAAAGACTCAGATGTGTAGGGTGAGGAGATACCATGGAATTATTTGAGCTGGAAGGGCCCTCAAAGCCCATCCAGCCTCAATTCTTGACTCCTTCAAGGGATCGAGGAGCTCAAACCTTCATCCAACGTGGTCTTGAAGACCCTCATGGATAGAGCAGCTTTGACTTCTGGAGATAAACTCATCCAGAGGTCCCTTTTCTCCAAGGATGGAGAAGGGTTGATGGATCCTCATGGATCCTCATGGATCCTCATGTCCTAGGATGGTTTTTGCTTGGAAGGGACCTCCAAGTCCATCATCCCACCTCACGGAGGGATCTCGAGGTCCTTCTCTTTGTGTGCGAGGGAGAAGCGGGGCAGGGGACAGGTAGGAAGGGGAGAAGAACCCTCTTAGCAGCCCAGATCCAAGGTTTTGAGCCTCCTGAAGGTGGTTCCTGGGGGGTTTTTGGGGGTCACCAGACCCTGAGTGACCGCTTGACCCCCCTCTTCTTCCTTTCCTTTTATAGGATGTCGGAACAACTCTTCGGATTCAGGTACGGTGAGAAGAGTCTTTCCATGTTGAGAAGCTCAGATGTTCCCAAGCTCACGTACCCACCACCACGTAACCTTCATCCCCTCCAGTCTTCTCCTCTTCAAACTTCTTGCTTTTTTCTTCTTCCCCATCTTCTAATTTCGCTCCTAAAACCGGGTTGGAGCGAGGAACTTGGAACAGGGTGTGTGAGACCCACCTCCATCCCTCTCCTCACGCACGAGGAGAGGGTCCAACCCCCTCTGGTTGCCCCAGGGTTGAGGGAAACGACCCCACGGACCCTTCCCACCCAGCAGAAAGACCTGAAACTCCTTCAACTTCAACGCAAAGACCTTCTCCTCTTCTTTTTTTCTTGCAGACGACGATGTGGTGGAGTCGGCGCTGGGTAAGAGATGGTTTCGACCCCTTATTCTGCTCCGTTGGGTTATGGTTCTTCTCCCTGGGTGTCTCCATCCAACCACAAGGTTCCTCTTGCTCATAATATTTCGTGCTTCTCTTCCAGATACGTTGAGAAACGAGCTGGGTGAGTCACAGCAGGACCTTCTCAAGCCCATGGAGACCTCGGTTGAGGTCCTGCTGGAGGTTCTCCAGTCGGGGAGCTCATCTCGGAGCTTCCCAGTTTTCTCGGGAGCTCGGGACTCGCGGCTCGGAGGCTGGAGAGCCACGTGGGAGGGTTTGGACCTTGGAATTCGGAGGATTTATGGAATCGTAGAATCATCCCAGTTGGAAGGGACCCCCAAGGACCACCTGGACAACCCCAACGGCCTCACCTCGTGTTCGAGGGGGTTGACCAAACGCTTCTGGAATATTTCGAGGCTCCAGCCCCGCGATGGCTCCGCTGGGAAGCTCTTCCAGACCCTCTGGGAGAAGAATCTTCTCCTCAAGTCCAACCTAACCCACCGTCTTCCCTTCCCTCAGGTCTCCTCCTCCTCTTGTGAGGAAGGACCATGAGGTTTTCCTTCCATCTCCTCTTCTCCAGGCTGAGCTACTCCCTCCAGTTCTAATTCTAGCTTAGATGAAGCTCCAGAGTTGATATTTTTGGGGTCTACCAACCTCAATTTATTCATGAGACACTTTTCGAGCCCCGTCAACCCCGTAAAATCTCAACCTCGACCCTTCCCACCAGGATTGAGAAGTTTCAGTTGACACCAACGAGCCACGGGGGGCCCCACGTTAATTATTTATTGCCCCGGGAGGCGGGTGGCATCTCCTCCAAGAGCAACGAGACCTTTGATTTGGGGCTTTTCTTCTCTCCGCAGGGGCCCGACGGGATCCAAGACACGTCGGTGAGTTTGTGGAGGTGGAATAAGAGCCAGAGGGCTTGAAGCTCCGGGGTGGGAAGGGCTCGAGGAGCCAATTTCCTTGGTTCCTCCTGGAAAAAAAATTGAGAAACGGCACCTGGAGGTGGGTTGGATGATGCCTTGGGTTGAGCCGCGTCCATGGAGACGTTGGGGTTTGATGTCCTGGCTCCCTCTAAGCTCCTGGTCCCTCTTCTCATGAGGTTTTCTGCTCCCATCCCCTCAACTGAGGTGTCTCCTCCATCCTGGGAGCAGCATCTTCTCTTCTAGAGCTTCTCCAAGCACCTTCTCCCTCTTCTCATGAGGTTTTCTGCTCCCATCCCTTCCTCTGAGGTGTCTCCTCTCTCCAGGGAGCAGCATCTTCTCTTCTAGAGGTTCCTCTGAGCACCTTCTCCCTCTTCTCATGAGGTTTTCTGCTCCCATCCCTTCCTCTGAGGTGTCTCCTCTCTCCAGGGAGCAGCATCTTCTCTTCTAGAGGTTCCTCTGAGCACCTTCTCCCTCTTCTCATGAGGTTTTCTGCTCCCATCCCTGTCTCTGAGGTGTCTCCTCCATCCTGGGAGCAGCATCTTCTCTTCTAGAGGTTCCTCCAAGCACCTTCTCCCTCTTCTCATGAGGTTTTCTGCTCCCATCCCCTCAACTGAGGTGTCTCCTCCATCCTGGGAGCAGCATCTTCTCTTCTAGAGGTTCCTCTAAGCATCTTCTCCCTCTTCTCATGAGGTTTTCTGCTCCCATCCCCTCAACTGAGGTGTCTCCTCCATCCTAGGAGCAGCATCTTCTCTTCTAGAGCTTCTCTGAGCACCTTCTCCCTCTTCTCATGAGGTTTTCTGCTCCCATCCCTGTCTCTGAGGTGTCTCCTCCATCCTGGGAGCAGCATCTTCTCTTCTAGAGCTTCTCCGAGCACCTTCTCCCTCTTCTCATGAGGTTTTCTGCTCCCATCCCTGTCTCTGAGGTGTCTCCTCCATCCTGGGAGCAGCATCTTCTCCTCTAGACCTTCTCCAAGCACCTTCTCCCTCTTCTCATGAGGTTTTCTGCTCCCATCCCTGTCTCTGAGGTGCCTCCTCCATCCTGGGAGCAGCATCTTCTCTTCTAGATCTTCTCTGAGCACCTTCTCCCTCTTCTCATGAGGTTTTCTGCTCCCATCCCTGTCTCTGAGGTGTCTCCTCGTCTCTCCTCAGGCCCCATCGCCTGGCATGAAGAACGGAGACCCTACGGAGGACGGCCCCTCAACCATTACAACCCAAGGAATTCCATCAGTGAGGTCCATATGTCCTGCTTGACGATCTCCGAGTCCGTGGACCATCAGAGCCACCTGGAGATGCTGCAGAGCGGACTCAGGCGCCTGTAGGACAATTCAGGTTGGAAAACACCCTTTGGCTCCTCAAATCCCACCCAGAAGCCACGTGGAAGGAGCCGGAAGTGACTTTGATGTTCAATCAAACGTTAATTTTTGACTCAAACGAGCTTTCCTTGATGATATTTCACGTTTATGGCCCTCACCACATCTCAATGGCTTCATCTCACGTGTCTTTGGTTCCATCACGCCTCTTCGGGGTCTTAATTTTGCTCCTAATCCCAAAATTAACGTTCGTGATTGTTCCAAACAGGTTTTTCTCCGCGTCCTGGGAGTGGTGGGATTGGAGAAGGTCGGTGAGAAAGGTGATTTCTGGGTTCTCCAGCTCGTCGGGGTCCTAGGAGGGGAGACGGTGGCCAAGACCTTCTTCTGAAGATCTTTCTTCTATGAAAATGTTGCTTTCTGCTGAGAAACGGCCCTTGGATTGGGGTTGGATGGTCCCTTGGGTTGAGCTCCATCCGTGGAAACGTTGGGATCTGGTGTCCGAGGTCCCAAACGAAATAAAGAGAAAGACTTTCTCGTGCTTGTAGATCTTCTGTGAAGACCTAGACCTCTCTGGGAGGGACTTTTCTGCAGCTCAGGAAGGTGGTGGAGATGTTGGAGCGAGCCTAGAGGAGGTCGTGGAGATGATCTTGGGGCTTGGAGAACCTCGTGGATGAGGACAAGCTGGGAAAGTTGGGGTTGTTCAGCTCTGGGGAGACCTTAGAGCATCTTCCAGTGTGGAAAGAGGCTCCAGGGAAGCTTGGGGAGACCTTGAAGAGCTTCCAGGAGGGAAAGGGGCTCCAGGGAAGCTTGGGGAGACCTTGAAGAGCTTCCAATAGGGAAAGGGGCTCCAGGAAAGCTTGGGGAGACCTTGAAGAGCTTCCAGTAGGGAAAGGGGCTCCAGGGAAGCTTGGGGAGACCTTGAAGAGCTTCCAGTAGGGAAAGGGGCTCCAGGAAAGCTTGAGGAGACCTGGAAGAGCTTCCAGGAGGGAAAGGGGCTCCAGGAAAGCTTGGGGAGACCTCAAAGAGCTTCCAGGAGGGAAAGGGGCTCCAGGAAAGCTTGGGGGGACCTCAAAGAGCTTCCAGGAGGGAAAGGGGCTCCAGGGAAGCCTGAGGAGACCTTAGATCAGGGTCTTCAGGAATGGGACGTGGAGAAACGGCTTCGAGCCTCGTTTCCCTCAGAGAAAATCCCCCAGGGTCCACGTTGGGGATGGTCTGAGGAGCTTCTCCTCTCCTGGAGAACCTCGTGGCTCCGCTAGAAGCTGGAGGAACCCACCTGGGAGCTGATTCTTGAGGATCGGGAGCGTCAACCATCCGAGCTGGAATCTTCACCCCCCCCCCCCAGAGGTCAAACATCTCCAGGCTCCGATCCAGGAGGAGCAGCTGCCAAGGAGACGCTTCCATCTGGTCCCACATGAGGAATTTGGCGGCTCTCCCAGCTCCCTGGGTGTCCTCTCCAACCCGGACCCTTCCCACCACCACCAGGGGGGGAGCCTGGAGCCCCTCAACGAGGAGAACAATCCAGATTTTGGGGGCGACCAAAGGATTTTATTGAGCTCCAACATCTCAGCGGCTTTTCCGCTTCCGTTGACGGGGCGGGAGGTGGAGCTACAACATCTCCAAGACTTTTTGAGGGGTTCCCAGCATGGAAAGGTCCCACCTGGAGATCCCCGTGTCCCAAAAATGAGGTTCGGGGGGGGTGGGAGAAGCTCCCCGAGCAGCCTGGAGAGACGCCAGAGGTTGGAGGTTCCTCCTCTCCGATGCCAAGAGGGACCAGATGGTCGAGCGGCGCCGAGCAGGTGGTTGAACCTCATCCAACCACCTTCTCGGGTTGCCGGAGCCGGAGAAATTCTTGGATGATGGGTCAGACTCAAAGGTCGCGGCTGAAACTCAAGCCGGGAGCTCGTGTGGAGGAGCCGGAGGAGAGGACCACGCGGCTCCCGCGGCGGAATCCAAGGGGGGAGGAGAAGACGCGGGAACCAGTACGGGGCGAGGAGAGCGACTGGGAGGCACTGGGACGCCAGGTCCTGCTCCAGAAGCTCCATCTCCCAGGGCTTCCAGGGCTCATGGGGGACTAGGACCAGTGCTGGGACCATCCCTTGCACCATCAGCATCCAGCTCCCCAGTGCTCCCAGTGCTCAGGGGGGACTGGGAGCTGCTGATTGCAGGTCTTGAAGAACCTTCTCCTCCATCATCACCATCCACTTCTCCAGTGCTCCCAGTGCTCCCAGTTCTCAGGGGTGACTGGGAGCTGCTGGTTTCTTCTCTTGAAGAACCTTCTCCTCCATCCTCACCTTCCAGCTCCCCAGTGCTCCCAGTTCTCAGGAGGGACTGGGAGCTGCTGGTTTCTTCTCTTGAAGAACCTTCTCCTCCCCCATCACCAACCAGTTCCCCAGTTCTCAGGAGGGACTGGGAGCTGCTGGTTTCTTCTCTTGAAGAACCTTCTCCTCCACCATCACCATCCAGCTCCCCAGTGCTCCCAGTTCTCAGGGGAGACTGGGAGCTACTGGTTTCTTCCCTTGAAGAACCTTCTCCTCCCCCATCACCAACCACTTCTCCAGTGCTCCCAGTTCTCAGGGAGGACTGGGAGCTGCTGGTTTCTTCTCTTGAAGAACCTTCTCCTCCACCATCACCAGCCACTTCTCCAGTGCTCCCAGTGCTCCCAGTTCTCAGGAGGAACTGGGAGCTGCTGGTTGCTGCTCTTGAAGAACCTTCTCCTCCACCATCACCAACCAGTTCCCCAGTTCTCAGGAGGGACTGGGAGCTGCTGGTTTCTTCTCTTGAAGAACCTTCTCCTCCATCCTCACCAACCAGTTCCCCAGTTCTCAGGAGGGACTGGGAGCTGCTGGTTTCTTCTCTTGAAGAACCTTCTCCTCCATCCTCACCTTCCAGCTCCCCAGTGCTCCCAGTTCTCAGGAGGGAGTGGGAGCTGCTGGTTTCTTCTCTTGAAGAACCTTCTCCTCCATCCTCACCAACCAGTTCCCCAGTTCTCAGGAGGGACTGGGAGCTGCTGGTTTCTTCTCTTGAAGAACCTTCTCCTCCATCCTCACCTTCCAGCTCCCCAGTGCTCCCAGTTCTCAGGGCTGACTGGTCACCGCCGGTAGCCCCCTCCCCGCTCCCGGTAGCCACCAACCACGGCCGATGGAGATACTTCTCCACCTCCCCGGCCGCGCTGCGTCGCTCGGGGTCCATCTTCATCACCCTCCTCATCATCTCCAGCCCTTCCTCCGTGAAGACCTCCCAGGCGGCCGGCGGGGGGACCTCCCCTCCTGGCTTCCCCTCCTGCCAGGAGGAAAATTCCTGGAAGTCGGGGTCGTCTCCCCGGGCCGAAGCCCACGGGAAGCGGCCGGTGGCGAGGCAGAAGAGGAGGACGCCGAAGGCCCAGACGTCCACGCTGGGCTCCAAGCTCAAGGTCTGCGAGGCCACCAGGGCCAGGAGCTCGGGGGCCGCGTAGGGGAGGGCGCTGGCCGAGGGCCCCACGGCCGAGCCCTGCGGCCGCGTCAGCCCGAAGTCGCCCAGCTTGACCAGGCGGCACTGGCGGTCGAAGAGGAGGACGTTGTCCAGCTTGACGTCGCCGTGGACCAGGGCGAGGCCGTGGAGGAAGTCGAGGGCCGAGGCCACCTGCGCGGCGCAGCGCTTCACGGGGGCCTCCGGGAGGCCCTCCTGGAAGGAGAAAGAGGGGGGGACACCTGAGGGACCTGCAGGACCTGAGGGACCTGCAGAACCTGAGGGACCTGCAGGACCTGAGGGACCTGCAGAACCTGAGGGACCTGCAGAACCTGCAGAACCTGGAGCATCTGGAGCACCTGCAGAATCTGAGAACCTGGAGAACCTGAGAACCTGCAGCACCTGAGAACCTGGAGCAACTGAAGCACCTGAGAACCTGCAGCACCTGAGAACCTGCAGAACCTGCAGAACCTGAGAACCTGCAGCACCTGAGAACCTGCAGCACCTGCAGAACCTGAGAACCTGCAGCACCTGAGAACCTGCAGAACCTGCAGCACCTGAGAACCTGCAGCACCTGAGAACCTGCAGCACCTGCAGAACCTGAGAACCTGAGAACCTGCAGAACCTGAGAACCTGGAGAACCTGAGAACCTGCAGCACCTGAGAACCTGGAGCAACTGAAGCACCTGCAGAACCTGAGAACCTGGAGAACCTGAGAACCTGCAGCACCTGAGAACCTGGAGCAACTGAAGCACCTGCAGAACCTGAAGGACCTGCAGAACCTGAGGACCTGCAGAACCTGAGAACCTGCAGAACCTGAGAACCTGAGAACCTGAGAACCTGCAGCACCTGCAGCACCTGAGAACCTGGAGCAACTGAAGCACCTGCAGAACCTGAGAACCTGCAGGACCTGCAGAACCTGGAGCATCTGGAGCACCTGCAGCACCTGAGAACTTGCAGAACCTGCAGCACCTGAGGAACCTGCAGAACCTGAGAACCTGAGATCCTGCAGCACCTGAGAACATGGAGCAACTGAAGCACCTGAGAGCCTGCAGGACCTGCAGAACCTGAGAACCTGCAGGACCTGAGAACCTGCAGAACTTGAAGACCTGCAGGACCTGAGGAACCTGCAGAACCTGAGAACCTGCAGAACCTGAGAACCTGGAGCAACTGAAGCACCTGCAGAACCTGAGAACCTGCAGCACCTGAGAACCTGCAGAACCTGAGAACCTGGAGCAACTGAAGCACCTGCAGAACCTGAGAACCTGGAGAACCTGAGAACCTGGAGCAACTGAAGCACCTGCAGCACCTGAGAACCTGGAGAACCTGAGAACCTGCAGCACCTGAGAACCTGCAGCACCTAAGAACATGGAGCAACTGAAGCACCTGAGAGCCTGCAGCACCTGCAGAAACTGAGAACCTGCAGAAACTGAGAACCTGCAGGACCTGAGAACCTGGAGCAACTGAAGCACCTGCAGAACCTGCAGCACCTGAGAACCTGCAGCACCTGCAGAACCTGAGAACCTGTAGAACCTGAGAACCTGCAGCACCTGAAGAACCTCAGAACCTGCAGAACTTCAGAACCTGCAGCACCCACAGCACCTAGAGAACCTGAGAACCTGAGAACCTGCAGCACCTGAGAAGCTGCAGGCCCCCAGGGCGAGGAGCTCGGGGGCCGCGTAGGGGAGGGCGCTGGCCGAGGGCCCCACGGCCGAGCCCTGCGGCCGCGTCAGCCCGAAGTCGCCCAGCTTGACCAGGCGGCACTGGCGGTCGAAGAGGAGGACGTTGTCCAGCTTGACGTCGCCGTGGACCAGGGCGAGGCCGTGGAGGAAGTCGAGGGCCGAGGCCACCTGCGCGGCGCAGCGCTTCACGGGGGCCTCCGGGAGGCCCTCCTGGAAGGAGAAAGAGGGGGGGACACCTGAGGGACCTGCAGGACCTGAGGGACCTGCAGAACCTGAGGGACCTGCAGGACCTGAGGGACCTGCAGAACCTGAGGGACCTGCAGAACCTGCAGAACCTGGAGCATCTGGAGCACCTGCAGAATCTGAGAACCTGGAGAACCTGAGAACCTGCAGCACCTGAGAACCTGGAGCAACTGAAGCACCTGAGAACCTGCAGCACCTGAGAACCTGCAGAACCTGCAGCACCTGAGAACCTGCAGCACCTGAGAACCTGCAGCACCTGCAGAACCTGAGAACCTGAGAACCTGCAGAACCTGAGAACCTGGAGAACCTGAGAACCTGCAGCACCTGAGAACCTGGAGCAACTGAAGCACCTGCAGAACCTGAGAACCTGGAGAACCTGAGAACCTGCAGCACCTGAGAACCTGGAGCAACTGAAGCACCTGCAGAACCTGAAGGACCTGCAGAACCTGAGGACCTGCAGAACCTGAGAACCTGCAGAACCTGAGAACCTGAGAACCTGAGAACCTGCAGCACCTGCAGCACCTGAGAACCTGGAGCAACTGAAGCACCTGCAGAACCTGAGAACCTGCAGGACCTGCAGAACCTGGAGCATCTGGAGCACCTGCAGCACCTGAGAACTTGCAGAACCTGCAGCACCTGAGGAACCTGCAGAACCTGAGAACCTGAGATCCTGCAGCACCTGAGAACATGGAGCAACTGAAGCACCTGAGAGCCTGCAGGACCTGCAGAACCTGAGAACCTGCAGGACCTGAGAACCTGCAGAACTTGAAGACCTGCAGGACCTGAGGAACCTGCAGAACCTGAGAACCTGGAGCAACTGAAGCACCTGCAGAACCTGAGAACTTGCAGCACCTGCAGAACCTGCAGCACCTGAGAACCTGCAGAACCTGCAGCACCTGCAGAACCTGAGAACCTGTAGAACCTGAGAACCTGCAGCACCTGCAGAACCTGAGAACCTGTAGAACCTGAGAACCTGCAGCACCTGAAGAACCTCAGAACCTGCAGAACTTCAGAACCTGCAGCACTTCAGAACCTGCAGCACCAACAGCACCTGAGAACCTGAGAACCTGCAGCACCTGCAGAACCTGCAGAACCTGAGAACCTGGAGCAACTGAAGCACCTGAGAACCTGCAGCACCTGAGAAGCCGCAGCACCTGAGAAGCCGCAGGCCCCCAGGGCGAGGAGCTCGGGGGCCACGTAGGGGAGGGCGCTGGCCGAGGGCCCCACGGCCGAGCCCTGCGGCCGCGTCAGCCCGAAGTCGCCCAGCTTGACCAGGCGGCACTGGCGGTCGAAGAGGAGGACGTTGTCCAGCTTGACGTCGCCGTGGACCAGGGCGAGGCCGTGGAGGAAGTCGAGGGCCGAGGCCACCTGCGCGGCGCAGCGCTTCACGGGGGCCTCCGGGAGGCCCTCCTGGAAGGAGAAAGAGGGACCTGCAGCACCTGAGGACCTGTAGGACCTGAGGGACCTGCAGAACCTGAGGGACCTGCAGGACCTGAGAACCTGCAGAACCTGAGAACCTGCAGCACCTGAGAACCTGGAGCAACTGAAGCACCTGCAGGACCTCAGAACCTGAGAACCTGCAGCACCTGAAGACCTGCAGGACCTGAGGAACCTGCAGAACCTGAGAACCTGCAGAACCTGAGAACCTGGAGCAACTGAAGCACCTAAGAACCTGCAGCACCTGAGAACCTGCAGAACCTGCAGAACCTGAGAACTTGCAGCACCTGCAGAACCTGAGAACCTGAGAACCTGGAGCAACTGAAGCACGTGAGAACCTGCAGCACCTGAGAACCTGGAGAACCTGAGAACCTGCAGGACCTGAGGACCTGCAGGACCTGAGAACCTGCAGAACCTGAGAACCTGGAGCAACTGAAGCACCTGCAGCACCTGAGAACCTGCAGCACCTGCAGAACCTGCAGCACCTGAGAACCTGCAGAACCTGCAGAACCTGGAGCATCTGGAGCAACTGAAGCACCTGCAGAACCTGAGAACCTGCAGAATGTGCAGCACCTGAGAACATGGAGCAACTGAAGCACCTGAGCACCTGCAGGACCTGCAGCACCTGAGGAACCTGCAGCACCTGAGGAACCTGCAGAACCTGAGGAACCTGCAGCACCTGAGGAACCTGCAGAACCTGAGGAACCTGCAGAACCTGAGAACCTGCAGGACCTGAGGAACCTGCAGAACCTGAGAACCTGCAGGACCTGAGGAACCTGCAGAACCTGAGGAACCTGCAGCACCTGAGAACCTGCAGGACCTGAGGAACCTGCAGGACCTGAGGAACCTGCAGAACCTGAGAACCTGCAGGACCTGAGGAACCTGCAGAACCTGAGGAACCTGCAGAACCTGAGAACCTGCAGGACCTGAGGAACCTGCAGCACCTGAGAACCTGCAGAACCTGAGGAACCTGCAGCACCTGAGAACCTGGAGCAACTGAAGCACCTGAGAACCTGCAGAACCTGCAGAACCTGCAGCACCTGAGAACCTGCAGCACCTGAGAACCTGAAACACCTGGAGCACCTGGAGCACCTTCATCCCACTCACCCCTGGCCCGAGGAGGCTGCAGAGGTCCCTGGCCAGGGCCACCACCTGAAGCATCCACAGCACCTGGAGCACCTGAGGCACCTGGAGCACCTGAGGCACCTGAAGCACCTGGAGCACCTGGAGCACCTGAAGCACCTGAAGAACCTGAAGCACCTGGAGCACCTGGAGAACCTGAAGCACCTGGAGAACCTGAAGCACCTGGAGCACCTGAAGCACCTGGAGCACCTTCGTCCCGCTCACCCCCGGCTCGAGGAGGCTGCAGAGGTCCCCGGCCGGGGCCACCTCCAGCGCGAAGACATAGTGGCTGGAGGTCTCGAAGGCGCCGGGCAGGGCCCTCAGGCAGGAGCCGTGGGCGGCCGCGCAGCGCGAGACGCAATATTCCCGCAGGAAGGTCCTGCGCTCCGTCCTCTCCTTCCCCAGCAGCTTCAGCACCAGCGGAGACCCTGGAGAAAGAGAGAAGACCACCAGGACCTCCAGGTGTGGCCGTGGGTGGGAGGGAAGGGGGTTCCTGGGGGGTTCCTGGGGGGTTTCTGGGGGTTCCTCAAGGAATTATGGAAGTTTGGAGGTTGGAGAAGGTCTCTGAGATCATCTAGTTCAACATCTCTTGGGGGTTTCTGGAGGTTCTTGGGGGTTCCTCAAGGAATTATGGAACCTTGGAGGTTGGAGAAGGTCTCTGAGAAGGAGAGAAGCCAACCCAGACCTCCAAGAGTCCTCAGGGAGGGGAGGGAAGGGGGTTCCTGGGGGTTCCTCAAGGAATTATGGAACCTCGGAGGTTGGAGAAGGTCTCTGAGAAGGAGAGAAGCCAACCCAGACCTCCAAGAGTCCTCAGGGAAGGAAGGGAAGGGGGTTCCTGGGGGTTCCTGGAGGTTTCTGGGGGTTCCTCAAGGAATTATGGAAGTTTGGAGGTTGGAGAAGGTCTCTGAGATCATCTAGTTCAACATCTCCTGAGGGTTCCTGGGGGGTTCCTGGGGGTTTCTGGAGGTTCCTCAAGGAATTATGGAAGTTTGGAGGTTGGAGAAGGTCTCAGTTCATCTAGTTCAACATCTCCTGAGGGTTCCTGGGGGGTTCCTGGGGTTCCTCAAGGAATTATGGAAGTTTGGAGGTTGGAGAAGGTCTCTGAGATCATCTAGTTCAACATCTCCTGGGGGTTCCTGGAGGTTCCTGGGGGTTCCTCAAGGAATTATGGAACCTTGGAGGTTGGAGAAGGTCTCTGAGAAGGAGACAAGCCAACTCAGACCTCCAAGAGTCCTCAGGGAGGGGAGGGAAGGGGGTTCCTGGGGGTTCCTCAAGGAATTATGGAACATTGGAGGTTGGAGAAGGTCCCTGAGATCATCTAGTTTGACATCTCCTGGGGGTTCCTGGAGGTTCCTGGGGGTTTCTGGAGGTTCCTCAAGGAGTTATGGAACCTTGGAGGTTGGAGATGGTCTCTGAGAAGGAGAGAAGCCAACCCAGACCTCCAAGAGTCCTCAGGGAGGGGAGGGAAGGGGGTTCCTGGGGTTCCTCAAGGAATTATGGAACCTTTGAGGTTGGAGAAGGTCTCCAAGATCATCCAACCCAACCCATTCCATGGTGTGTTTGGACTCGGATGATCTCGAAGATCTTCTCCAACCTCCATAACTCCACATTCCACGATGTTTTAGTAGATACGGAGCTGCTGGTTGGACTCGGATGACCTCAAAGATCTTCTCCAACCTCCATAATTCCACATTCCATGATCCCGGGACACATCTGGATGGTGGGACACCCCCCCCCCCAACATCTGGAGGTGCCCTCACCGCCTCGGTGGGGTCGGACGAGGACCACGCGGCCGTAGGAGCCTCTTCCCAGCTCCTCCAGGACCTCGTAGTCGTCCTCCAGCTCGCGCCGCGGCACCTGCGGGTCCGTCCGAACCATCAGCCGCTCCAGGGACTCAGCGGTGGCCTCCCCGTCCGAGTCCGAGTCCTCCATGGGGCCTGCGGGACCAGTACAGACCAGTATGGACCAGTAAGAGCTCCCAGAGCCAACCCTGGGGAGATGCCACCACCAGGAACCACCTGGAGCCAGTAGAGACCAGTACAGACCAGTAAGAGCTCCCAGAACTAACCCTAGGGAGATGCCACCAGCAACGTCACGGAGACAGTATAGACCAGTATAGACCAGTATAGACCAGTATAGACCAGTTAGAGCTCCCAGAGCCAACCCTGGGGAGATGCCACCACCAGGAACCACATGGAGCCAGTAGAGACCAGTACAGACCAGTAAGAGCACCCAGAACTAACCCTAGGGAGATGCCACCAGCAATGTCATGGAGACAGTATAGACCAGTATAGACCAGTATAGACCAGTATAGACCAGTTAGAGCTCCCAGACCCAACCCTGGGGGCTAAGCCCAGCCCAGTTTATCCCAGTAGAGACCAGTGCAGCCCAGTTTCTCCCAGTCCAGCCCAGTGGAGAACAGGTCAACCCAGTGCAGCCAGTCCAGCCCAGTCTATCCCAGTCCAGCCCAGTCTATCCCAGTAGAGACCAGTCCAGCCCAGTCCAGCCCAGTTTCTCCCAGTTTCTCCCAGTCCATCCCAGTGGAGAACAGGTCAACCCAGTCCAGCCCAGTCCATCCCAGTCTATCCCGGTCCAGCCCAGTTTCTCCCAGTCCAGCCCAGTCTATCCCAGTAGAGACCAGTCTATCCCAGTCCAGCCCAGTTTATCCCAGTTTCTCCCAGTTCAGCCCAGTTTCTCCCAGTCCAGCCCAGTCCAGCCCAGTTTATCCCAGTCCAGCCCAGTTTATCCCAGTAGAGACCAGCTCAGCCCAGTCCAGCCCAGTCTATCCCAGTCCAGCCCAGTTTCTCCCAGTCCAGCCCAGTCCAGCCCAGTGCAGCCCAGTTACTCCCAGTTTCTCCCAGTCCAGCCCAGTTTATCCCAGTCCAGCTCAGTCTATCCCAGTCCAGCCCAGTGCAGCCAGTCTGAGCCCAGTTTATCCCAGTCCAGCCCAGTCTGTCCCAGTGGAGAGCAGGTCAACCCAGTGCAGCCAGTCTGAGCCCAGTTTATCCCAGTCCAGCCCAGTCTATCCCAGTTTCTCCCAGTCCAGCCCAGTGCAGCCCAGTTTATCCCAGTCCAGCCCAGTTCACTCCAGTAGAGACCAGTCCAGCCCAGTTTCTCCCAGTTACTCCCAGTTTCTCCCAGTCCAGCCCAGTGGAGAACAGGTCAACCCAGTGCAGCCAGTCTGAGCCCAGTCCAGACCAGTTTATCCCAGTCCAGCCCAGTGCAGCCCAGTTTCTCCCAGTTTAGCCCAGTCCAGCCCAGTAGAGACCAGTCTAGCCCTGTGCAGCCAGTCTGAGCCCAGTTTATCCCAGTCCAGTCCAGTTTATCCCAGTTTCTCCCAGTCCAGCCCAGTTTCTCCCAGTTTCTCCCAGTTTAGCCCAGTTTATACCAGTCCAGCCCAGTGCAGCCTAGTCCAGCCCAGTTTATCCCAGTCCAGCCCAGTTTATCCCAGTCCAGCCCAGTTTCTCCCAGTCCAGCCCAGTCCATCCCAGGGGAGAACAGGTCAACCCAGTGCAGCCAGTCTGAGCCCAGTCTAGCCCAGTCCAGCCCAGTGCAGCCCAGTTACTCCCAGTTTCTCCCAGTCTATCCCAGTGGAGACCAGCTCAGCCCAGTCCAGCCCAGTCTGAGCCCAGTCCAGCCCAGTCTCTCCCAGTCCAGCCCAGTCCAGCCCAGTCCCTCCCAGTTGCTCCCAGCTCAGCCCCGCTGGGGCCCACCCGCCGCTCCCAGTACCTCCCAGTAGGTCCCAGTAGGTCCCAGTCCGCCCAGTCCGGCCCCCGGCGGGGCCGCTGGGGCTGCAGCCCCCGAAGGCTCCGACCCCCCCAGCTCCGACCGTGACTCAGAGTTTCCCAGCGCGGCGCTAATCCCAGCGGGGCCGGCGAGGGGACGCGCGGACACGGGGGGCACTGGGAGCACTGGGAGCACTGGGAGCACTGGGAGGGCACTGGGAGGGCACTGGGAGGGGACGGGGGGGCACTGGGAGCACTGGGAGGGCACTGGGAGCACTGGGAGGGGACTGGGAGGGGATGGGGGGGCACTGGGAGCACTGGGAGGGGACTGGGAGGGCACTGGGAGCACTGGGAGCACTGGGAGGGGACAGGGAGGGCACTGGGAGCACTGGGAGGGCACTGGGAGCACTGGGAGGGCACTGGGAGGGGACGGGAGGGCACTGGGAGCACTGGGGGACAGGAGGACAGGGGGACAGAGGGACAGAGGGGGTCACTGGGAGCACTGGGAGGGGACTGGGAGCACTGGGAGGGGACTGGGAGCACTGGGAGGGGATGGGGAGGGCACTGGGAGCACTGGGAGGGGACTGGGAGCACTGGGGGACAGGAGGACAGGGGGCAGAGGGACAAGGGGGGTCACTGGGAGCACTGGGAGGGGACGGGGAGGTCACTGGGAGCACTGGGAGGTCACTGGGAGGGCACTGGGAGCACTGGGAGGGGACAGGGAGGTCACTGGGAGCACTGGGAAGGGACGGGGAGGTCACTGGGAGGGCACTGGGAGGGCACTGGGAGGGCACTGGGAGCACTGGGAGGGCACTGGGAGCACTGGGGGACAGGAGGACAGGGGGACAGAGGGACAGGGGGTGTCACTGGGAGCACTGGGAGGGGACTGGGAGCACTGGGAGGGGACTGGGAGGGGACTGGGAGCACTGGGAGCACTGGGAGGGGACTGGGAGCACTGGGAGGGGACTGGGAGGGGACTGGGAGCACTGGGAGCACTGGGAGGGGACTGGGAGCACTGGGAGGGGACTGGGAGGGGACTGGGAGCACTGGGAGCACTGGGAGGGGACTGGGAGCACTGGGAGGGGACTGGGAGGGGACTGGGAGCACTGGGAGGGGACAGGGAGGGCACTGGGAGGGCACTGGGAGGTCCCCAGGATCCTCCTGAGGTGCCTTCAAGAGGTTCTAGAAGGTCGTTCCCACCCGTTCCAACCATCCCTGAAGATCCTGCAGGTGGAGATGAAGCCCTGAGATCTTGAGGAACCTCCTAGTGGAGGTGGGTCTAGTTCTAGAAGGTCATTCCCACCACTTCCAACCATCCCTGGAGATCAGGGAGGTGGGTTTGAAGCCCTGAGATCTTGAGGAACCTTCTAGTGGAGGCGGGTCTAGTTCTAGAAGGGCTTTTCCACCACTTCCAACCATCCCTGAATACCTGGAGGTGGAGATGAAGCCCTGAGATCTTGAGGAACCTCCCAGAAGAGGGTCTGGGGGGGTGGAGAAGCCACTTCCAACCATCCCTGATGACCTGGAGGTGGAGACGAAGCCCTGAGATCTTGAGGAACCTCCTAGTGGAGGTGGATCTAGTTCTAGAAGGGCTTTTCCACCCCTTCCATCCAACCCTGGAGACCAGGGAGGTGGAGTCAGCCCCAGGTGGACACCGAGCGGTGGAGGAGGAGCCAATCCCACCCTCCTCCTGGTCTCCGACACGGGGTCGCTCGTCCCCGGTGGCCGTCATGGTCCTCATGGGCCGTGGCCTCTCGTCCCTCCCTGGGCTCCTCCTCTTCTTGGTGGCCGGTGAGTGGCTCTGGGGTGGAGAAGAACCTCCAAGAGGAGGTTCTGGGGGGGCTTGGAGATGTTCAGATGAAGCCTCCAGCTTCGGAAAGGAGGACACGGCGGTGGGAGAGGCAGGAGACCTCATTCCGGGGGGGGTTTCTCCTCCCTGGAGGAGCTTGGATGGTCTCCAAGCAGCTCCTGATGAGGCCACCGGGGGTTTGTTTGCGTTGGGCTCCTCTCCAAGGCCTCTTGGTTTGTTGACCGAGGGCTCAAAGTCCTCTTCTGCCTCCAAAACAAACCGGAGGGTTTGATCTTCTCCGCGTTCTGGGGTCATCGTGGTTGGGCTTGAGCATCTGATGGGTCTTCTCCACCCTGGTGGTTCTGGGATTCCATGGTTTGATGATTGGATGGTTCTATGATCGTTGAGGAACATCAAGAAGCTTCTTCTGCCTCATGGAGAGGTTGGAGAGAAGCCTGAGGAGGTCATGGAGATGATCCAAGGGGTCAAGAACCTCCTGTGGGAGGAGAAGGAGGGAATGTTGAGGTTCTCCAGGCTGGAGAAAAGATCTCAGGAGGCTTCTAGTAGAGAAAGGAGCTCCAGGAGAGGTTCTTCAAGCTCTTAGAGGTCTTCAAGGCCACGTTGGATGGAGCTTGGAGGCATCTCATCCATTAGAAGGTGATTCTGTTCATGGATCTGGATGATCCAAGGGGTGGAGAACCTCCTGTAGGAGGAGAAGGAGGGAATGTTGAGGTTCTCCAGGCTGGAGAAGAGATCTGAGGAGGCTTTAGAGCATCTTCCAGTAGAGAAAGGAGCTCCAGGAGAGGTTCTTCAAGCTCTTAGAGGTCTTCAAGGCCACGTTGGATGGAGCTTGGAGGCTCCTCATCCATTAGAAGGTGCTTCTGTTCATGGATCTGGATGATCCAAGGGGTCTAGAACCTCCTGTAGGAGGAGAAGGAGAGAAAGTTGAGGTTCTCCAGGCTGGAGAAGAGATCTGAGGAGGCTTCTAGTAGAGAAAAGAGCTCCAGGAGAGGTTCTTCAAGCTCGTAGAGGTCTTCAAGGCCACGTTGGATGGAGCTTGGAGGCTCCTCATCCAGCAGAAGGTGATTCTGTTCATGGATCTGGATGATCCAAGGGGTCAAGAACCTCCTGTGGGAGGAGAAGGTGGGGAAGTTGAGGTTCTCCAGGCTGGAGAAGAGATCTGAGGAGGCTTCTAGTAGAGAAAGGAGCTCCAGGAGAGGTTCTTCAAGCTCTTGGAGGTCTTCAAGATGAGCTTTGATGGGTCTTGGAGCTGGATAGGGCTTGGAATTCGGCTGGGCTTGAAGGTCCCTTCCAACCCGAGGTTCTCACAGGTCCAGGTGCTCCTCAGCGGGTTCCTCTGCGTCTTTCCGACGGTCCCCACCGCTGCGCCGGCCGGGTGGAGATCTTCTACCAGGGGACGTGGGGCACGGTCTGCGACCACCACTGGGACCTCCTGGACGCCGCCGTGGTTTGCCGGCAGGCGGCTTGCGGCTCCCCCGTCTCCATCCCTGGACGGGGACGTTTCTCAGGAGGCTTCGGGCCCGTCTGGTTGGACGACGTCAACTGCACGGGGAGCGAGGGGGCCTTGTCCTACTGCCCCACCGGCTCCTGGGGCAAGAACAAGTGCCACCACGGAGAAGACGCCGGCGTCATCTGCTCAGGTAACGTCCTCCGGGAGGTCTGGGGGACACCACGTGGTGGCCTGGTGGCTCGTGGAGGTCTGGGTTCCACGGAAGGAACCGTGGAAGGGGTTGGGGTGAGAAGTTCCACCTCCTCCAACCAACCCCGGAGATCAGGGAGGTGGGTTTGAAGCCCTGAGATCTTGAGGAACCTCCTAGTGGAGCTGGTTCCAGTTCTAGAAGGTCATTCCCACCTCCTCCAACCATCCCTGAAGACCAGGGAGGTGGGTTTGAAGCCCTGAGATCTTGAGGAACCTCCTAGTGGAGATGGTTCCAGTTCTAGAAGGTCATTCCCACCTCTTCCAACCATCCCTGAAGACCAGGGAGGCGGGTTTGAAGCCCTGAGATCTTGAGGAACCTCCCAGTAGAGGTGGGTCTGGGTCTAGAAGGTCCTTTCCACCACTTCCATTCAACCCTGAAGATCCTGGAGGTGGAGGTGAAGCCGTGAGATCTTGAGGAACCTCCCAGTAGAGGGTCTGGGGTGGTGGAGCAGCCACCTCCAACCATCCCTGAAGACCAGGGAGGTGGGTTTGAAGCCCTGAGATCTTGAGGAACCTCCTAGTGGAGGTGGGTCTAGTTCTAGAAGGGCTTTTCCACCTCTTCCAACCATCCCTGAAGATCTTGGAGGTGGAGATGAAGCCCTGAGATCTTGAGGAACCTCCTAGTGGAGCTGGTTCCAGTTCTAGAAGGTCATTCCCACCTCTTCCAACCATCCCTGAAGACCACGGAGGAGGGTTTGAAGCAATGGGAGCTGGAGAACCTCCCAGTGGAGGGTCTGGGGTGGTGAAGAAGCCACCTCCAACCATCCCTGAAGACCAGGGAGGCGGGTTTGAAGCCCTGAGATCTTGAGGAACCTCCTAGTGGAGGTGGGTCTGGGTCTAGAAGGGCTTTTCCACCCCTTCCATCCAACCCTGGAGATCAGAGAGGTGGAGATGAAGCCCTGAGATCTTGAGGAACCTCCTAGTGGAGGTGGGTCTAGCTCTAGAAGGGCTTTTCCACCCCTTCCATCCAACCCTGGAGACCAGGGAGATGGGTTTGAAGCCCTGAGATCTTGAGGAACCTCCTAGTGGAGGTGGGTCTAGCTCTAGAAGGGCTTTTCCACCCCTTCCATCCAACCCTGAAGACCAGGGATGGATCGATGGGCTCTGGAGAACCTCCCAGTTGAGGTGGGGCCGGTCCTGGATGACGCCGGGAGGTCCTGGCTGACGCCTGGAAGCCCCTGTAGATGCTTCCACCACCTTCCTCTCCCTCCTCCTCGCAGATCCGCCCCCCCGGGAGGTCCCCGCCGAGCTCCGCTTGGCCGACGGCCCCACCGGCTGCTCGGGCCGGGTGGAGATCTTCCACCAGGAGCAGTGGGGAACCGTCTGCGACGACGCCTGGAGCTTCTCGGCCACCGCCGTGGCCTGTCGGCAGGTGGGCTGCGGCGCCGCCGTCGCCTCCTACGGGCGAGCCCACTTCGGCCAAGGCTCGGGGCCCATCTGGTTGGACAACGTCCAGTGCCGGGGGAACGAGGACGCCCTCGCCCACTGTCCCGCCAGGCCCTGGGGCGTCACCAACTGCGACCACGGAGAAGACGTCGGCGTCGTCTGCGCAGGTGACGCCACCGGGAGAAGGGCGGGGGAGGAGGAGCTTCTCCAGAGCTTGTTCTCCTCCAGAGCTTGTTCTTCTCCAGAGCTTGTTCTCCTCCAGAGCTTGTTCTCCTCCAGAGCTTGTTCTCCTCCAGATCTTGTTCTCCTCCAGAACTTGTTCTCCTCCACAACTTGTTCTCCTCCAGATCTTGTTCTCCTCCAGAGCTTGTTCTCCTCCAGAGCTTGTTCTCCTCCAGAGCTTCTTCTTCTCCAGATCTTGTTCTCCTCCAGATCTTGTTCTCCTCCAGAGCTTGTTCTCCTCCAGAGCTTGTTCTCCTCCAAAGCTTGTTCTCCTCCAGATCTTGTTCTCCTCCACAACTTGTTCTCCTCCAGATCTTGTTCTCCTCCAGAACTTGTTCTCCTCCAGAGCTTGTTCTCCTCCACAACTTGTTCTCCTCCAGATCTTGTTCTCCTCCAGAGCTTCTTCTCCTCTAGATCTTGTTCTCCTCCAGAACTTGTTCTCCTCCAGAGCTTGTTCTCCTCCACAACTTGTTCTCCTCCAGATCTTGTTCTCCTCCAGAGCTTCTTCTCCTCTAGATCTTGTTCTCCTCCAGAACTTGTTCTCCTCCAGAGCTTGTTCTCCTCCACAACTTGTTCTCCTCCAGAGCTTGTTCTCCTCTAGAACTTGTTCTCCTCTAGATCTTGTTCTCCTCCAGAGCTTGTTCTCCTCCAGATCTTGTTCTCCTCTAGATCTTGTTCTCCTCTAGAGCTTGTTCTCCTCCACAACTTGTTCTCCTCCAGAACTTCTTCTCCTCTAGAACTTTCTCTCCTCTAGAACTTCTTCTCCTCCAGAGCTTCGTGGTTTAAGCAAGAACCATGGTGCGTGGCCTTGTCCAACTCCTACAATGGGTCCATGGTCTTTGAGGTCCCTCCAACCCATTCCATGATCTTCGAGGTCCTTCCAACCCATTCCATGACTCCACAGTGATGGTTTAGTTGGACTGGATGAACTTGGAGGTCCCTCCAACCCATTCCAAGATCTTGGAGGTCCCTCCAACCCATTCCATGATCTTGGAGGTCCCTCCAACCCATTCCAAGATCTTCAAGGTCCCTCCAACCCATTCGATGATCTTCGAGGTCCCTCCAACCCATTCCATGAACTTCGAGGTCCCTCCAACCCATTCCAAGATCTTCGAGGTCCCTCCAACCCATTCCATGATCTTGGAGGTCCCTCCAACCCATCCATGACCTTTGAGGTCCTTCCAACCCATTCCATGACTCTACAATGATGGTTTAGTTGAACTGGATGGTCTTGGAGGTCCCTCCAACCCATTCCATGATCTTGGAGGTCCCTCCAACCCATTCCATGATCTTCGAGGTCCTTCCAATTCAACCCATTCCATGATCTTGGAGGTCCCTCCAACCCATCCATGACCTTTGAGGTCCTTCCAACCCATTCCATGACTCCACAATGATGGTTTAGCAGGACCTGATGACCTTTGAGGTCCTTCCAACCCATTCCATGACTCCACAATGATGGTTTAGCAGGACCTGATGACCTTTGAGGTCCTTCCAACCCATTCCATGACTCCACAATGATAGTTTAGTAGGACCTGATGACCTTTGAGGTCCCTCCAACCCATTCCATGCTCTTCAAGGCCCTTCCACTCCATGATTTCACGATCCTACAACGACAGGAACCTCCCCATGGACCATCCTCAGGTCCGAACCTCGCGCCGATGAGAAAAACCACCTCGAGGAGCCCGGTTCTTCTTCTCACCTGGCTCCTCGCGTCTCCTCCAGGTCCCACCACGGCTTCTCCTCGCGTCCTGCGCTTGAGGGACGGCCCCGACCGCTGCTCGGGGCGGGTGGAGATCTTCCACCACCACCAGTGGGGGACGGTGTGCGACGAGGGGTGGGACCTGGCCGAAGCCGCCGTGGTCTGCAGGTCCCTGGGCTGCGGGGAGGCCCTCGCGGCCCCGGGCGCCGCTCGCTTCGGACGGGGAGCCGGACGCGTCTGGTTGGAGAACGTCAACTGCTCCGGGCTGGAAAGGGACCTCTGGGAATGCCGAGCGAGGCCCTGGGGCTACAACAGCTGCGACCACGGCCGGGACGCAGGGGTGGTCTGCTCAGGTGAGAGGGACACGGGGCCAGGTGACCCTGGGGGGGTCCAGGTGACATTGAGGTGGTTCCAGGTGACATTGAGATGGTTCCAGTGAGATTGAGATGGTTCCAGGTGACATTGAGATGATTCCAGTGAGATTGAGATGATTCCAGGTGACATTGAGATGGTTCCAGGTGACATTGAGATGATTCCAGGTGACATTGAGATGGTTCCAGGTGACATTGAGATGATTCCAAGTGACATTGAGATGATTCCAGGTGAGATTGAGATAGTTCCAGTGACATTGAGATGATTCCAGGTGACATTGAGATGGTTCCAGGTGACATTGAGATGATTCCAGGTGACATTGAGATGGTTCCAGGTGACATTGAGATGGTTCCAGTGAGACTGAGATGGTTCCAGGTGACATTGAGATGGTTCCAGGTGACATTGAGATGGTTCCAGTGAGATTGAGATGGTTCCAGGTGACATTGAGATGGTTCCTGGTGACATTGAGATGGTTCCAGTGAGATTGAGATGGTTCCAGGTGACATTGAGATGGTTCCAGGTGACATTGAGATGATTCCAGGTGACATTGAGATGGTTCCAGTGAGATTGAGATGGTTCCAGGTGACATTGAGATGGTTCCAGGTGAGATTGAGATGGTTCCTGGTGAGATTGAGGTGGTTCCAGGTGACATTGAGGTGGTTCCAGGTGACATTGAGATGGTTCCAGTGAGATTGAGATGGTTCCAGTGAGATTGAGATGGTTCCAGGTGACATTGAGATGGTTCCAGGTGACATTGAGATGATTCCAGGTGACATTGAGATGGTTCCAGGTGACATTGAGATGATTCCAGTGAGATTGAGATGGTTCCAGGTGACATTGAGATGATTCCAGGTGACATTGAGATGGTTCCAGTGAGATTGAGATGGTTCCAGGTGACATTGAGAGGGTTCCAGGTGACATTGAGATGGTTCCTGGTGACATTGAGATGATTCCAGGTGACATTGAGAAGGTTCCAGGTGGGAACTGTTGGAGTTGATGGCATGGGGATGGTTGGAGTTGATGGCATGGGGATGGTTGGAGTTGATGGGATGGTGATGGTTGGAGTCGACGAGATGGAACGATCAGACTCCATGATCTGCTGGGTCAAGACCCACCAGGTGATCACGTCCCACCCGTTCTTCTTCCTTCGTAGATAGCGGAACCTCCCCCAGGAGCTCCCTCCGCTTGGCCAACGGCTCCTCCAGCTGCTTGGGGCGGGTGGAGATCTTCCACGACCACAAGTGGGGGACGGTCTGCGACGACTCGTGGGACCTGGAAGACGCCGCCGTGGTCTGCAGGCAACTGGGCTGCGGGGTGGCCCTCTCGGCTCCGGGATCCGCTCATTTCGGAGCCGGAGAAGGTCCCATCTGGTTGGACGACGTCCACTGCGCGGGACACGAAGCCGCCCTCGGCGAGTGTCGCTTGAACGGGTGGGGGGAGCACAACTGCGGCCACGGAGAAGACGCTGGAGTGGTCTGCGCAGGTAGCTCCAGGGCTTGGAGGCATCTCGGAGGGTTGGGGTCCACTCCAGGTGGAGCTTGGAGGTGACGTTGCAGGGATCTGGGGGCTTCAGGGCTTCGGAAAAGCCTCTCATGATGTTCCTCCTGGAGGAACTGGTGGCCTGGAGAGGTTGGAGGAAGATCCGGCTGGAGGGTTGGATCCAAAGAGTGGTGGGAAGTGGAGATGGAGCCGTGGACCCATGTAGGATCCATGGGATGAGGTTGGAAGGTCTGGAGGACCCATAGGATGAGATCATGGATCCATGGGATGAGGTTGGAAGGTCTGTAGGACCCATGGGATGAGGTTGGAAGGTCTGTAGGACCCATGGGATGAGGTTGGAAGGCTCCTTAGGACCCATGGGATGAGATCATGGATCCATGGGTTGAGGTTGGAAGGTCTGTAGGACCCATGGGATGAGGTTGGAAGGTCTGTAGGACCCATGGGATGAGATCATGGATCCATGGGATGAGGTTGGAAGGTCTGTAGGACCCATGGGATGAGGTTGGAAGGTCTGGAGGACCCATGGGATGAGATCATGGATCCATGGGATGAGGTTGGAAGGTCTGTAGGACCCATGGGATGAGGTTGGAAGGTCTGTGGGACCCATGGGATGAGATTATGGATCCATGGGATCCATCAGGGATGGGGTTAACCTCACACGGGAGCTCCTAGGAGGAAGCATGAAGGTACCACAAGCCCATCCTCCTCTTCTGATGGGCTTGGAGGGGCCACCAAACCCACCAGGTGGAGCTCAGGGGTCACGAGGAGAAGGTTGGAGCTCAAGAAAGGGCTTGATGGAGGTCTAGGAGGTGGGATGGAGCTGGTGGGACATCTTCTCATGGGCTTGGAGGTTCCACCTGAGCTCCCGGTGTCCTTCCTCGCAGGCTCCAACCCCCTGGAGGTCCGCGTGAAGGACGGTCCCGGTCCCTGCTCGGGGCAGGTGGAGGTTCTCCACAACGGGACCTGGCACGGGGTCTGCAGCTCCGGGTGGAGCTTGTTGGAAGCCGCCGTGGTCTGCAAGCAGTTGGGCTGTGGAGAAGCTCTAGCAGCACCTCTTAGAGGCCACCGGGAGGAGAAGACCTTGCTGGAAGGGTTGAGCTGCCACGGGACCGAGTCCTTGCTCCTCGAGTGCCAGATGAGGGGGCCGGGACCTTGCGAGGAGGGCTCGGTGGCCACCGTGGTCTGCAAGGAGCCCAAGGGTGAGTGGTGGGACCCGTCCCGTGGTCTGGGGAACGTCCCGTGGTCTGAGGAACATCTCAAGGCCATGGGTGGAGGAACATCTTGGGGTCATGGTCTGGGGATCATCCCATGGTTAGAAGAACCTCCTAGGACCACGGTTGGAGGAACATCTTGGGGTCATGGTTGGAGGAAGGTCCCTGGATCATGGTCTGGGGATCATCTCATGGTCCGAGGAACATCTCAAGGCCATGGGTGGAGGAACATCTTGGGGTCATGGTTGGAGGAAGGTCCCTGGATCATGGTCTGGGGATCATCTCATGGTCCGAGGAACATCTCAAGGCCATGGGTGGAGGAACATCTTGGGGCCTTGGGTGGAGGAACATCTTGGGATCATGGTCTGGGGATCATCCCATGGTTAGAAGAACCTCCTAGGACCATGGTTGGAGGAACATCTTGGGGCCTTGGGTGGAGGAAGGTCCCTGGATTATGGTCTGGGGATCATCTCATGGTCTGAGGAACATCTCAAGGCCATGGGTAGAGGAACATCTTGGGATCATGGTTGGAGGAACATCCCTGGATCATGATCTGGGGATCATCCCATGGTCAGAAGAACCTCCCAGGAGAGCCCTGAGGGAGGTTCCTCCACGTTCCCCAAACCACGTAGGGTGTGAGCGGCAGGTCCAGAAGGTCCAAGCCCCCCCACCCCCCACCCCTTTGACCCTCCGCAGATGTTCTCCAGTCCTGCTCGGTGCTGGCAGGTCTCCTGGGGCTGGTGGCCACGCTCTGCGGGACCCTCTTGGTCCTCTACGTGGGGACCAGGTGGAGAAGACGGGGTAGACGCTTCCCAGGTAAGAGAAGGACCATGGCTCATGGTGGCCCTCAACCTTCTCCTCCTAGATCCACCCCCTGGTCTCACTCCAACCCCTCATCCCGCAGAGAAGCCGCGTGTGAAGAAGACCGAGGAGGCCAGGACCTCATCCGAGGCGTAGGAGACCACATTCCTGGTCCCGAAGCCACCTCAGAACCCCAGAAGACCCCGTTCCATGGAGCCAGAAGACCTTGATGGACATCAGAGACCATGTTCCTGGTCCCGAAGCCCCCTCAGAACCCTAGAAGACCCCGTTCCATGGAGCCAGAAGACCTTGATGGACATCAGAGACCACGTTCCTGGTCCCGAAGCCACCTCAGAACCCTAGAAGACCCCGTTCCATGGAGCCAGAAGACCTTGATGGGCATCAGAGACCACGTTCCTGGTCCCGAAGCCACCTCAGAACCCTAGAAGACCCCGTTCCATGGAGCCAGAAGACCTTGATGGACATCAGAGACCACGTTCCTGGTCCCGAAGCCACCTCAGAACCCTAGAAGACCCCGTTCCATGGAGCCAGAAGACCTTGATGGACATCAGAGACCACGTTCCTGGTCCCGAAGCCACCTCAGAACCCTAGAAGACCCCGTTCCATGGAGCCAGAAGACCTTGATGGGCATCAGAGACCACGTTCCTGGTCCCGAAGCCACCTCAGAACCCTAGAAGACCCCGTTCCATGGAGCCAGAAGACCTTGATGGACATCAGAGACCACGTTCCTGGTCCCGAAGCCACCTCAGAACCCTAGAAGACCCCGTTCCATGGAGCCAGAAGACCTTGATGGACATCAGAGACCACGTTCCTGGTCCCGAAGCCACCTCAGAACCCTAGAAGACCCCGTTCCATGGAGCCAGAAGACCTTGATGGGCATCAGAGACCACGTTCCTGGTCCCGAAGCCACCTCAGAACCCTAGAAGACCCCGTTCCATGGAGCCAGAAGACCTTGATGGACATCAGAGACCACGTTCCTGGTCCCGAAGCCACCTCAGAACCCTAGAAGACCCCGTTCCATGGAGCCAGAAGATCTGTGATGGTCATCAGAGAAGATCTCCCACCTCTAGCTCTCAGTCTCCAACAAAGTCTTCTCGGGGACAACCTCTACCTGGTTCTCCATGGAGCGTCCATCAATCTTCTCTAAATCTCCTTATTCCCAGCCCCCCAGCTCCTCAGAACCCCCTGTAGATCCACCACCCAGGACCTTCCTCCTCCTCCTCTTCATGGGGTCTCCTCAACCTTCTCATCCTCCTGGTGTCACCTCAACCTTCTCATCTTCTCCAGAAGAGGAGAAACCAGGAGCCTGGAGGCTATAAACTTGGAGAAGGTCTTGTTGAGGCTCCTCATGGAGCTCCTCAAGTTGAGGCCTCCCAGGAGGACCCAGATCCCAAAGGAGCAGGAGGAACGTGGGACCTGGAGCCACTTCTGGAGAAGATCTTGGTCAACAAGCCTTGACCAGAGCTACGTTCTCCGCATCTACTCAAAGCTCTGATGGTTCCTCCACCCTCAACCTCGTGCCTGGTGGCCTCGTGGTTTGAGAAGCAGGAGAACAAAGTCCTTGGGTGGAGGGAGACCTGGTTGAAGGCCACGTTGGATGAAGCTTTGGAGCAACCTCATCCAGTAGAAGGTGCCCCTGACCACGTCGAGGGGTTTTAATGGGATGGACATCAAGGTCCCTTCCGACCCAACCCATTTCATGGAGTAGAAGCTCCTCTGAGGTCTCCTCGGAGCCTTCTCCAGGCTGAGCAACCCCAACTCTCTGAGATCCCATCTCTGGAGCATCTCCAGCAGCTCCATGTCCTCCTCGTGCAACGTGGGTCCCTTCTCCTTCTCTTTTCTCCACTGGGCTCGTCCAGCCTGGAGGAGAGAAGGTTCTGGGGCCACCTTGGAGGCATCTTCTTCTACTCCGAGAGGTTCCAAGCAAGCTCTGGATCGTCTTGAAGGTGTTGGAGGCCACGTTGCGTTGAGGAACCTCCTCCAGAGGGACGTTTGGCTGGGAAGGGACCTCAACCCCCACGTGTTTGATGGTCCCTCCCCCTCCAAACCCCCACGAGAAGCTCTCGGATGACGCAAAGGCGGCTTTATCGACCCAGGTGGGGGTCATCGGGCTCGTCCAAGGTCCAAACCTTCTCGCCGGGGTCAACGGGGGCATCTGGCACGTCGGACACGGGGCGAGGGGGTTGGGAGGACCTCGTTGACTCCATAATTTCCTGGAAGTTCTCACCGGTGGCACCAGGGGAGCAGGTCACATCCCAGGAGAGCTTCCTAGGAGAAGAAAGAACCTCCCAGGAGAGGTTCTCAGGAGAAGAACCTCCCAGTAGATCTTCCCAGGAGAAGAAAGAACCTCCCAGGAGAGGTTCTCAGGAGAAGAACCTCCCAGTAGAGCTTCCTAGGAGAAGGAAGAACCTCCCAGTAGAACTTCCCAGGAGAAGAACCTCCCAGTAGAGCTTCCCAGGAGAAGAACCTCCCAGCAGGGAGCAGGTTGGAGGACGTGGAGGCTTCACTCCAACCATCCCAGTTGGGTTTTCCCTCTCTCGGGAGGAGGATCCAACCTCCAACCGAGGTCCAAGTGGGGGGTTTGGAGATGCCTGGTGGTCTCCACCCCTCATCCCACCAACCCAGAAGAAGGGAAGGACCCACCGGTGCCGGGAGGACCTTTCTCCTGGGGCTTTTCCTTTGCGGTGAGTGACGCGGACCAAGAATTAGAAGGTTCCGGGCCACCAAAACCTCCTCCTGATGCTTCGTGGAGGACAGAAGAGCTCGAGAAGGTCCATCCAGGATGGAGAAGGAGGGTTGGGAGGAGATGGAGAGGGTGGTGGCTTCGGGAGGAGGAGAAAGAGGGTTGAGGGGAGCTTGGAGGTGGCTTCGGGCATCGTTAAAGGGGGTTGAGCCATAATTAAAGGCTCCTGAGAGTAATTAAAGGGGGTTGATCCGTAATTAAAGGCTCGTGATGGTAATTAAAGGGGGTTGATCATTAATTAAAGGCTCGTGAGAGTCATTAAAGGGTCACGGGGGTGGGATGGAGGACGTCGGGAACCATGAGAAGGGATGAAGGTGTCGGGGAATCACGGAATTATGGAATTAGAGAATTATGGAATTAATTAGAGAATTATGGAATTAGAGAATTAAAGAATTAGAGAATTGTGGAATTATAGAATTGTGGAATTATAGAATTAGAAAATTAGAGAATTGTAGAATTATGGAATTAGAGAATTAGAGAATCATAGAATTAAAGAATTAGAGAATTGTAGAATTAGAGAATTAGAAAATTAGAGAATTGTAGAATTATGGAATTAGAAAATTAGAGAAATGTAGAATTATGGAATTAGAAAATTAGAGAATTGTAGAATTATGGAATTAGAAAATTAGAGAAATGTAGAATTATGGAATTAGAAAATTAGAGAATTGTAGAATTATGGAATTAGAAAATTAGAGAAATGTAGAATTATGGAATTGTGCAATTATGAAATTGTAGAATTATAGAGTTAGAAAATTAGAGAATTGTAGAATTATGGAATTAGAAAATTAGAGAATTGTAGAATCATGGAATTCTATAGAATTATAGAATTACAGAATCATGGAATTCTGTAGAATTGTAGAATTGTGGAATTGTAGAATTCTATAGAATTGTAGAATCGTGGAATTCTGTGGAATTGTAGAATTGTGGAATTAGAGAATTATAGAATTATGGAATTGTAGAATCATGGAATTCTACAGAATTATAGAATTATAGAATCATGGAATTCCATAGAATCGTGGAATTCCATAGAATCGTGGAATTCCATAGAATTGTGGAATTGTAGAATTGTGGAATTGTGGAATTAGGTAATTCTATAGAATTATAGAATCGTGGGATTCTGTGGAATTGTGGAATTGTAGATTTATGGAATTGTAGAATCATGGAATTCTATAGAATTATAGAATCATGGAATTCTGTATAATTGTAGAATTACAGAATTATGGAATTCTGTAGAATTGTGGAATTCTATAGAATTATAGAATCATAGGATTCTGTAGAATTGTGGAATTGTAGAATTAGAGAATTCTATAGAATTATAGAACCATGGGATTCTGTAGAATTGTGGAATTGTGGAATTGTAGATTTATGGAATTGTAGATTTATGGAATTGTAGAATCATGGAATTCTATAGAATTATAGAACCATGGGATTCTGTAGAATTGTGGAATTGTGGGATTGTGAAATTGTGGAATTGTGGAATTCTATAGAATTATAGAATTATAGAAACATGGGATTCTGTGGAATTGTGGAATTCTATAGAATTATAGAATCATGGGATTCTGTAGAATTGTGGATTTGTAGAATTGTGAAATTCTATAGAATTATAGAATCCTGGAATTCTGTGGAATTGTAGAATTGTGGAATTGTAGAATTATGGAATTCTATAGTATTATAGAATCATGGAATTCTGGAGAATTGTAGAATTGAGGAATTCTATAGAATTATAGAATCCTGGAATTCTGTGGAATTGTGGAATTGTAGAATTAGAGAATTGTAGAATTATGGAATTCTATAGAATTATAGAATCATGGAATTCTGTAGAATTGTGGATTTGTAGAATTAGAGAATTATGGAATCATAGAAACATAGAATTATAGAATCATAGAATTCTATAGAATTATGGAATTATAGAATCATGGAATTCTCTAGAATCATAGAATCGTAGAATTATAGAATCATGGAATTCTATAGAATTTGAGAATTAGAGAATCATGGAATTGGAGAATCACGGAATTCTATAGAATTAGAGAACTGTAGACTCATAGAGACGCCTCCCAGCGGGTCTGGTTGCTCCGAGCCCCCTCCAAGCTGGTCGCGACCATCTCCAAGATGACCAAGACCCCCCCTTCCAGCTTCCCTGGAGCCCCTTTCCCTCCTGGAAGCTCTTCCAGGTCTCCTCAAGCTTCCCTGGAGCCCCTTTCCCTCCTCGAAGCTCTTCAAGGTCTCCCCAAGCTTCCCTGGAGCCCCTTTCCCTACTGGAAGCTCTTCCAGGTCTCCCCAAGCTTTCCTGGAGCCCCTTTCCCTACTGGAAGCTCTTCAAGGTCTCCCCAAGCTTTCCTGGAGCCCCTTTCCCTCCTGGAAGCTCTTCGAGGTCTCCCCAAGCTTCCCTGGAGCCCCTTTCCCTACTGGAAGCTCTTCAAGGTCTCCCCAAGCTTCCCTGGAGCCCCTTTCCCTACTGGAAGCTCTTCAAGGTCTCCTCAAGCTTCCCTGGAGCCCCTTTCCCTACTGGAAGCTCTTCCAGGTCTCCTCAAGCTTCCCTGGAGCCCCTTTCCCTACTGGAAGCTCTTCAAGGTCTCCTCAAGCTTCCCTGGAGCCCCTTTCCCTCCTGGAAGCTCTTCAAGGTCTCCTCAAGCTTCCCTGGAGCCCCTTTCCCTACTGGAAGCTCTTCAAGGTCTCCTCAAGCTTCCCTGGAGCCCCTTTCCCTCCTGGAAGCTCTTCAAGGTCTCCTCAAGCTTCCCTGGAGCCCCTTTCCCTACTGGAAGCTCTTCAAGGTCTCCCCAAGCTTTCCTGGAGCCCCTTTCCATCCTGGAAGCTCCACCAAGGTCTCCATGGAACCTTCTCTTCTCCAGCCTGGTCCCACCGCTTGGACCTTGGCTCAGGTCCATCCTTGAGCTCCTCGGAAATGATTAACCACGGTCGCAAAGTTTATTTGCACGAGGCAGTCAGGTCCCTCTTGGACCTTTTCTCTGCTGGCACCGACGTCTCCACCTGAGGAACATCTGGGAGAGGTTGCCCAGAGAAGTGGTGGGTTCTCCATCCCGGGAGGTGTCCAAGAGCAGGTTGGAGCCCCAGATCCCATCGTTGAGGTTCTCCAGGCCACCTTGGAGCCCCAGATCCCATCGTTGAGGTTCTCCAGGCCACCTTGGAGCCCCAGATCCCATCCTTGAGGTTCTCCAGGCCACCTTGGAGCCCCAGATCCCATCCTTGAGGTTCTCCAGATCCCACCCTTGAGGTTCTCCAGCCTTGGAGCCCCAGATCCCATCCCTGGATCTTCTCCAAGAGAGGTTGAACGGTGTTTGGAGCTCCAGATCCCATCCCAGGAGGTTCTCCAGGCCACCTTGGAGCCCCAGATCCCATCCCTGAAGCTTCTCCAAGAGAGGTTGAATGGTGTTTGGAGCTCCAGATCCCATCCTTGAGGTTCTCCAGGCCACCTTGGAGCCCCAGATCCCATCCTTGAGGTTCTCCAGGCCACCTTGGGGCCCCGGATCCCATCCCTGGAGGTTCTCCAGGCCACCTTGGAGCCCCAGATCCCATCCTTGAGGTTCTCCAGGTCCCCTTGGAGCCCCAGATCCCATCCCTGGAGGTTCTCCAGGTCCTCTTGGAGCCCCAGATCCCATCCTGGAGGTTCTCCAAGAGAGGCTGGATGGTGTTTGGAGCCCCAGATCCTGTGGGACATGACCCTGGTTGGACCTGGATGGGCTTTGAGGTCCATCTCGACCCATTCCACGAGTCCACGATTCCATGAGTCCATGGTTCTACGACCTGAGACGTCCACGAGACGCATGGAATCCCACCTCGAACCCCCTTCAGCTCTCCAGACCCCACCTCAACCCCCAAAAAGCCGCGTTCCATCCCATCCCGAGCTTCCACCTCATGGAGCTTCCACCTCATGGAGCTTCCACCTCATGGAGGTTCCACCTCATCCCTCTTGCACCTCATGGAGGTTCCACCTCATGGAGGTTCCACCTCATCCCTCTTCCACCTCATGGAGGTTCCACCTCATGGAGGTTCCACCTCATCCCTCTTCCACCTCATGGAGCTTCCACCTCATGGAGGTTCCACCTCATCCCTCTTCCACCTCATGGAGCTTCCACCTCATCCCTCTTCCACCTCATGGAGGTTCCAACCTCATCCCTCTTCCACCTCATCCCTCTTCCACCTCATCCCTCTTCCACCTCATGGAGCTTCCACCTCATCCCTCTTCCACCTCATGGAGCTTCCACCTCATGGAGGTTCTTCCACCTCATCCCTCTTCCACCTCATCCCTCTTCCACCTCATCCCTCTTCCACCTCATCCCTCTTCCACCTCATGGAGCTTCCACCTCATCCCTCTTCCACCTCATGGAGCTTCCACCTCCTGGAGGTTCTTCCACCTCCTGGAGGTCCCACCTCATCCCTCTCCCACCTCCAGGCGCCGTCTCCGAGGTTGGGGGGTGGCCCCTCCGCCTGCGCGGAGGCCCCGACGGCTGCGCGGGGCGCGTGGAGCTTCTCCACAACGGGACGTGGGGGACGGTCTGCGACGACTCGTGGGGACCCTCCGAGGGCCTCGTGGTCTGTCGCCAACTGGGCTGCGGGACCCTCTTCTCGGTGGCCCCTGGAGCTCGGTACGGAGAAGGGAGCGGCTTGGCCATCTGGTTGGACGAGGTCACCTGCAGCGGCGCCGAGCAGGAGCTCCAGGAGTGCCGCGCGAGGCCCCCGGGCCAGCACGACTGTCACCACCGAGAGGACGCCAGCGTGGAGTGTTCAGGTAGAGTCGGGGGACGGACCCTGCCCCGAGAGAGCCAGGGGCCAAAACATCCAGGGAGCCAGGGGCCAAAGATCCAGGGGCCAAATGTTCAAGGATCCAGGGGCCAAATGTTCAAGGAGCCAGGGGCCAAAGGGTCAAGGAGCCAGGGGACAAATATCCAGGGGACAAAGGTACAAGGAGCCAGGGGACAAATATGGAGGGAGCCAGGGGCCAAAGGTTCAAGGAGCCAGGGGCCAAAGGTTCAAGGATCCAGGGGCCAAATATCCAGGGATCCAGGGGCCAAATATCCAGGGGCAAATATTCAAGGATCCAGGGGCCAAAACACCCAGGGATCCGGGGGCCAAACATCCAGGGATTCAGGGGCCAAATATCCAGGGGCCAAATATCCAGGGATCCAGGGGCCAAACATCCAGGGATCCAGGGGCCAAACATCCAGGGAGCCAGGGGCCAAATATCCAGGGGCCAAGTATTCAAAGATCCAGGGGCCTAAACCTCCAGGGATCCAGGGGCCAAATAGTCAAAGATCCAGGGGCCAAATATCTAGGGGCCAAACATCCAGGGATCCAGGGGCCAAACATGCAGGGATCCAGGGGCCAAATATCCAGGGACCCAGGGGCCCAAACATTCAAAGATCCAGGGGCCAACTATCCAGGGAGCCAGGGGCCAAATATCCAGGGGCCAAACATTCAAAGATCCAGGAGCTAAATATCCAGGGATCCAGGGGCCAAACATTCAAGGATCCAGGGGCCAAACGTCCAAAGATCCAGGGGCCAAAATATCCAGGGATCCAGGGGCCAAATATCCAGGGCCAAAACATCCAGGGATCCAGGGGCCAAACATTCAAAGATCCAGGGGCCAAATATCTAGGGGCCAAACATCCAGGGATCCAGGGACCAAATATCCAGGGATCCAGGGGCTAGGCATTCAAGGATCCAGGGGACAAATATCCAGGGATCCAGGGGCCAAACACCCAGGGATCCAGGGGTCAAATAGTCAATGATCCAGTGGCCAAAACATCCAGGGAGCCAGGGGCCAAGTATTCAAGGAGCCAGGGGCCAAATATTTAAGGATACAGGGGCCAAATACCCAGGGATCTAGGGGCTAGACATTCAAGGATCCAGAGGCCAAGCATTCTAGCATCCAGGGGCCAAGTATTCAAGGATCCAGGGGCCAAATATCCAGGGATCCAGGGGCTAAATACCCAGGGATCCAGGGGCCAAATATTTAAAGATCCAGGGGCCAAATATTCAAGGATCCAGGGGCCAAATATTCCAGGATCCAGGGGCCAAATATTCCAGGGGCCAAACACCCACGGATCCAGGGGCCAAACATTCAAAGATCCAGGGGCCAAGCATTCAAGGATCCAGGGGCCAAGCATTCACGGATCCAGGGGCCAAACTGCTGCCTCCTTCTCCCCCCGCAGCCTCCTCGGTCGCCGCCCTGGGCCCCCTGCGCCTGGCCGACGGCCCCGACGGCTGCTCGGGCCGCGTGGAGCTGGTCCACGCGCGGGCGTGGGGGACGGTGTGCGACGACGCGTGGGGCCTGCCGGACGCCGCCGTGGTTTGCGGCCAACTGGGCTGCGGGGAGGCCCTGGCGGCCCCCGGGGGGGCTCGCTTCGGAAAAGGCCACGACCCCATCTGGTTGGACGAGGTCAACTGCACCGGCGCCGAGGAGACGCTCGCGGAGTGTCCGGCCGGGCCCTGGGGGGCCACTAACTGCGGCCACGGAGAGGACGCCGGGGTCATCTGCTCGGGTGAGGCCTCCGGGGGGGGGTCACGGTGGGGGGGGGGACCTCTGGGTTGCTTCGGGGGGGAGAAAAAGGGGGCCAGGGGCCAAATATGCAAGGATCCAGGGCTAAATATTTAAGGATCCGGGGGTTAAAGATGCAGGGATGGAGGGGCCAAATATGCAAGGATCCAGGGGCCAAATATGCAAGGATCCAGGGCTAAATATTTAAGGATCCGGGGGTTAAAGATGCAGGGATGGAGGGGCCAAATATGCAAGGATCCAGGGGCCAAATATGCAGGGAGCCAGGGCTAAATATGTGGGGATCCAGGGGCCAAATATGCAAGGATCCAGGGGCTAAATATTTAAGGAGCCAGGGGCCAAATATTCAAGGATCCAGGGGACAAATATGCAAGGATCTAGGGGCCAAATATTCAAGGATCCAGGGGCCAAATATGTAGGGATCCAGGGCTAAATATGTAAGGAGCCAGGGGCCAAATATGTAGGGATCCAGGGGACAAATATTCAAGGAGCCAGGGGCCCAAATATGCAGGGATCCAGGGGCCAAATATTCAAGGAGCCAGGGGACAAATATCTAGGGAGCCAGGGGCCAAGTATTCAAGGATCCAGGGGCCAAATATTCAAGGATCCAGGGGATAAATATGCAGGGAGCCAGGGGACAAACAGCCAGGGATCCAGGGGCCAAATAGTCAAAGATCCAGGGGCCAAAACATCCAGGGATCCAGGGGCCAAGTATTCAAGGAGCCAGGGGCCAAATAGGGAGGGAGCCAGGGGCCAAATATTCAAGAATCCAGGGGAGAAATATGGAGGGAGCCAGGGGAGAAACATTCAAGGATCCAGGGGCCAAACATCCAGGGATCCAGGGGCCAAACATCCAGGGATCCCGGGGCCAAAACATCCAGGGATCCAGGGGTCAAGTATTCAAGGATCCAGGGGCCAAACATCCAGGGGCCAAACCATACGGGGATCCAGGGGCCAAATATTCAAAGATCCAGGGGCCAAAGATCCAGGGGCCAAGCATTCAAGGATCCAGGGGCCAAATGCCCAGGGATCCAGGGGCCAAACACCCAGGGGCCAAACAATCCAGGGATCCAGGGGCCAAATAGTCAATGGTCCAGGAGCTAAACATCCAGGGGCCAAAACATCCAGGGATCCAGGGGCCAAATATTCAAGGATCCAGGGGCCAAATATCCAGGGGCCAAACATACAGGGGCCAAAACATCCAGGGATCCAGGGACCAAACACCCACGGATCCAGGGGCCAAGCATTCAAGGACCCAGGGGCCAAATAGTCAAGGATCCAGGGGCCAAACATTCAAGAATCCAGGGGCTAAATACCCAGGGATCCAGGGGCCAAATATTTAAAGATCCAGGGGCCAAGTATTCAAGGATCCAGGGGCCAAATATTGCAGGGGCCAAATACCCAGGGATCCAGGGGCCAAATATTTAAAGATCCAGGGGCCAAATATTCCAGGGGCCAAATATTTAAAGATCCAGGGGCCAAATATTTAAAGATCCAGGGGCCAAATATTCCAGGGGCCAAATATTTAAAGATCCAGGGGCCAAATATTTAAAGATCCAGGGGCCAAATATTCCAGGGGCCAAAGAGCTCCTTGACCCTCAAGATGTTCTCCAAGAGCTTCCTTGACCTCCAAGGTCCCTCAGCCTCTTCTCCACCCCCCCCCGGATGGTCTCTGGAGGCTTCTCGGGGTGGAATTCTCCTCCCTAACGAGTGTCTTCTCCTCCCTGGTGTCCCAGGCTCCAGCCTCTCCGACCTCATGACCCTCCGCCTGGTGCCCGGTTCCTCTCGCTGCTCGGGGCCCCTCGAGCTCCTCCACGACCAGCGCTGGGGCGGCCTCTGCGGCGACCGGTGGGACCTTCCAGAAGCTCAGGTGGCCTGCAGGCAGCTGGGCTGCGGGGCGGCCACCTCCGCCCTGGGGTCCCCGAGGGCCGGGGGAGGAGAAGACCTCATCTGGGTGGACCAGGTGGAGTGCGGTGGGACGGAGGCGTCGCTCCTCGAGTGCAAAGTCAAGGTCTGGGGAGCCCAGAGCTGCGCGGCCAAGGTCCACGCGGGCGTCTCCTGCTCAGAAGCTCCAGAAGGTGAGGCCTTCAACCTTCTCTGGGTTCAACCACCTCCTTCTCTGGGTTCAACCACCTTCTCCTGGTTCAACCACCTTGGTTCCACCACCTTCTCTGGGTTCCACCACCTTCTCTTGGTTCCATCACCTTCTCCTGGTTCAACCACCTTGGTTCAACCACCTTCTCTTGCTCAACCACCTTGGTTCAACCACCTCCTCTGGGTTCAACCACCTTCTCCTGGTTCAACCACCTTGGTTCCACCACCTTCTCTGGGTTCCACCACCTTCTCTTGGTTCCATCACCTTCTCCTGGTTCAACCACCTTGGTTCAACCACCTTCTCTTGCTCAACCACCTTGGTTCAACCACCTCCTCTGGGTTCAACCACCTTCTCCTGGTTCAACCACCTTGGTTCAACCACCTCCTCTTGCTCAACCACCTTCTCTTGGCTCAACCACCTTCTCTTGCTCAACCACCTTCTCCTGGTTCAACCACCTTCTCTGGGTTCAACCACCTTCTCTGGGTTCAACCACCTTCTCCTGGTTCAACCACCTTGGTTCAAGCACCTTCTCCTGCTTCAACCACCTTCTCTTGGCTCAACCACCTTGGTTCAACCACCTTCTCTTGGCTCAACCACCTTCTCCTGGTTCAACCACCTTGGTTCAACCACCTCCTCTGGGTTCAACCACCTTCTCTGGGTTCAACCACCTTCTCCGGGTTCAACCACCTTGGTTCAACCACCTTCTCTGGGTTCAACCACCTTTGAGAACCCGATTTAGTGGAAGGTCTCACTTCCCATGGACGATGAGTTGCAACTGGAAGGACTTTGAGGTCCCTTCCAGCCCCAAACCATCATCCTGGAAGCTTCAGATCCTGGAAGAACTCGAAGTCAAACCCAGCGTTTCATCTCCATGGTAGAAGAGGAGAACGTGGCCACCTCCCTGGAGGCTGAGGAGGTGGAGAAGGTCCAGGAGGTTCTCCAGTCATGTTCCTTCTCCATGGTGGAACAGAAGAACGTGGTGACCTCCCTGGAGGCTTATGAGGTGGTGCAGGTGGAGAAGGTCCAGGAGGGTCTCCAGTTGAGTTCCCACCTATTTCCTTCTCCGTGGTGGAACAGGAGAACGTGGTGACCTCCTATGAGGCTTACGAGGTGGTGGAGGTGGAGATGGACCTGGGAGGTTCTCCAGCCGTGTTCCTTCTCCGTGGTCGAAGAGGAGAAGGTGGCGACCTCCAACAAGTCTTCTGAGGTGGAGAAGGTCCCAGAAGGTTCTCCAGTTGGGTTCCAAGCCGTCTTTCTCTCCACCCTAGGAGGAAACTCCACCGGGCTTGACCTCCGCCTGGTGGACGGGCCGAGCCGCTGCTCGGGGCGGGTTGAGGTTCTCCACGACGGGGAGTGGGGGACCATCTGCGACGACCACTGGGACCTCCTGGACGCGGCCGTGACCTGCAGGCAACTGGGATGTGGAGAAGCCACCGAGGCCCCCAGACAAGCCCGGTTCGGCCAGGGGAGGGGACACATCTGGTTGGACGACGTGAGCTGCTCGGGGAACGAGGAGAAGCTCCAGCAGTGCCGAGCGAGGCCCTGGGGGGACAACAACTGCAGCCACCGAGAAGACGCCGGCGTCGTCTGCTCAGGTAGGTCCTGGAGGTCCTGGAGGTCCAGCCTGCAGCCTAGAGGGAAGCTGAAGCTGGCGGGTCAAACCCTCTTGGAGCTGGAAGCTCTTCTTGGAGTAGGAAGCTCTTCTAGAAGTAGGAAGACCTTGAAGTAGGAAGTTCTTCTTGGGGTAGGAAGTTCTTCTTGGGGTAGGAAGTTCTTCTAGAAGCAGGAAGCCCTTCTAGGAGTAGGAAGACCTTGAAGTAGGAAGTTCTTCTTGGAGTAGGAAGTTCTTCTTGGAGCTGGAAGCCCTTCTAGAAGTAGAAAGACCTTGAAATAGGAAGTTCTTCTTGGACTAGGAAGCTCTTCTAGAAGTAGGAAGACCTTGAAGTAGGAAGTTCTTCTTGGAGTAGGAAGTTCTCGGAGTAGGAAGTTCTTCTTGGGATAGGAAGTTCTTCTAGAAGCAGGAAGCCCTTCTTGGAGTAGGAAGACCTTGGACTAGGAAGTTCTTCTTGGAGTAGGAAGACCTTGAAGTAGGAAGTTCTTCTTGGAGTAGAAAGTTCTTCTAGAAGCAGGAAGCCCTTCTAGGAGTAGAAAGACCTTGGACTAGGAAGTTCTTCTTGGAGTAGGAAGACCTTGAAGTAGGAAGTTCTTCTTGGAGTAGAAAGTTCTTCTTGGGATAGGAAGCTCTTCTAGAAGTAGGAAGACCTTGAAGTAGGAAGTTCTTCTTGGAGTAGGAAGCTCTTCTAGAAGTAGGAAGCTCTTCTAGAAGTAAGAAGCTCTTCTAGAAGTAGGAAGCTCTTCTAGAGGTAGGAAGTTCTTCTTGGAGTAGGAAGTTCTTCTAGAAGTAGAAAGACCTTGAAATAGGAAGTTCTTCTTGGGGTAGGAAGTTCTTCTTGGAGCTGGAAGACCTTGAAGTAGGAAGTTCTCCTTGGAGTAGGAAGCCCTTCTAGAAGCAGGAAGCTCTTCTAGAAGTAGAAAGACCTTGGAGTAGGAAGTTCTTCTTGGAGTAGGAAGCTCTTTTTGGAGCTGGAAGCCCTTCTAGAAGTAGAAAGACCTTGAAGTAGGAAGTTCTTCTTGGACTAGGAAGTTCTTCTTGGAGCTGGAAGCCCTTCTAGAAGTAGAAAGACCTTGAAATAGGAAGTTCTTCTTGGACTAGGAAGCTCTTCTTGGAGTAGGAAGACCTTGAAGTAGGAAGTTCTTCTTGGAGTAGGAAGTTCTCGGAGTAGGAAGTTCTTCTTGGGATAGGAAGTTCTTCTAGAAGCAGGAAGCCCTTCTTGGAGTAGGAAGACCTTGGACTAGGAAGTTCTTCTTGGAGTAGGAAGACCTTGAAGTAGGAAGTTCTTCTTGGAGTAGGAAGCTCTTCTAGAAGTAGGAAGCTCTTCTAGAAGTAGGAAGCTCTTCTAGAGGTAGGAAGTTCTTCTTGGAGTAGGAAGTTCTTCTAGAAGTAGAAAGACCTTGAAATAGGAAGTTCTTCTTGGGGTAGGAAGTTCTTCTTGGAGCTGGAAGCCCTTCTAGAAGTAGAAAGACCTTGAAGTAGGAAGTTCTTGGAGTAGGAAGTTCTTCTTGGAGTAGGAAGACCTTGAAGTAGGAAGTTCTCCTTGGAGTAGGAAGCCCTTCTAGAAGCAGGAAGCTCTTCTAGAAGTAGAAAGACCTTGGAGTAGGAAGTTCTTCTTGGAGTAGGAAGCTCTTTTTGGAGCTGGAAGCCCTTCTAGAAGTAGAAAGACCTTGAAGTAGGAAGTTCTTCTTGGACTAGGAAGCTCTTCTTGGAGTAGGAAGACCTTGAAGTAGGAAGTTCTTCTTGGAGTAGGAAGTTCTCGGAGTAGGAAGTTCTTCTTGGGATAGGAAGTTCTTCTAGAAGCAGGAAGCCCTTCTTGGAGTAGGAAGACCTTGGACTAGGAAGTTCTTCTTGGAGTAGGAAGACCTTGAAGTAGGAAGTTCTTCTTGGAGTAGGAAGCTCTTCTAGAAGTAGGAAGCTCTTCTAGAAGTAGGAAGCTCTTCTAGAAGTAGGAAGCTCTTCTAGAGGTAGGAAGTTCTTCTTGGAGTAGGAAGTTCTTCTAGAAGTAGAAAGACCTTGAAATAGGAAGTTCTTCTTGGGGTAGGAAGTTCTTCTTGGAGCTGGAAGCCCTTCTAGAAGTAGAAAGACCTTGAAGTAGGAAGTTCTTGGAGTAGGAAGTTCTTCTTGGAGTAGGAAGACCTTGAAGTAGGAAGTTCTCCTTGGAGTAGGAAGCCCTTCTAGAAGCAGGAAGCTCTTCTAGAAGTAGAAAGACCTTGGAGTAGGAAGCTCTTCTTGGAGTAGGAAGTTCTTCTTGGCCTAGGAAGACCTTGAAGTAGGACGTTCTTGGCCTAGGAAGCCCTTCTTGAAGTAGGAAGCTCTTCTTGGAGTAGCAAGTTCCTCTTGGACTAGGAAGCTCTTCTAGAAGTAGAAAGACTTTGAAGTAGGAAGCTCTTCTTGGAGTAGGAAGTTCTTCTTGGGATAGAAAGTTCTTCTAGAAGCAGGAAGCCCTTCTAGAAGTAGAAAGACCTTGAAGTAGGAAGCTCTTCTTGGAGTGGCAGTTCTTCTTGGATCTGGAAGCCCTTCTAGAAGTGGAAAGACCTTGGAGTAGGAAGTTCTTCTTGGAGTAGGAAGTTCTTTTTGGACCAGGAGGTTCTTCTAGAAGTAGGAAGCCCTTCTAGGAGTAGGAAGACCTTGAAGTAGGAAGTTCTTCTTGGAGTAGGAAGACCTTGCAGTAGGATGTTCTTGGCCTAGGAAGCCCTTCTAGAAGCAGGAAGCTCTCCTTGAGGTAGGACGCCCTCCTCGAACCCCCTTTCCCCCCACCCCCAACCATCTCCACCCACCCCCCAACCCCTCCCTGATGCTTCTTCTCCCCCTCCAGACGCTTCCACCGCCTCGTCCTCCGGCGTCCGCCTGGTGGGCGGCTCCGACGGCTGCTCGGGGCGGGTGGAGATCTTCCACGGGGACCTGTGGGGGACGGTTTGCGACGCCGGGTGGGACCTCCAGGACGCCGCCGTGGTTTGTCTCCAGTTGGGTTGCGGCCGGGCCAAGGCGGCTCCCGCCGGGGCCTTTTTCGGGAGGGGGACGGGACCCGTCTGGCTGGAGAAGGTGGCTTGTCGGGGCTCCGAGAAGACCTTGGAGGAGTGTCGGGCCAAGCGGTGGGGGAGCAGCTGCAGCCACGGAGAAGACGCCGGCGTCGTGTGCTCAGGTGGGTCACCAGCCGGCTCGGAGATGGGGCCTCACCTCAAAAAAAAGGGGGGTTCTTCTCCTACTTGAGGCCAGGACCAGCCCTGGAGAAGTTCCAGGACCATTAGCTGCTCCTCACATCCCTGGAGAAGTTCTAGGACCATGGATCCACCACTGGAGAAGGTCCAGGACCTCTCCTCCCATCCCTGCAGAAGTTCTAGGACCATGGATCCATCCCTGGAGAAGTTCTAGGACATCTAATCCCATCCCTGGAGAAGTTCCAGGACCATGGGTCCATCCCTGGAGAAGTTCCAGGACCATTAGCTGCTCCTCCCAAGCCCGGAGAAGTTCTAGGACCTCTCCTCCCATCCCTGGAGAAGTTCCAGGACCATGAGCTGCTCTTCACATCCCTGGAGAAGTTCTAGGACCTCTCATTCCATTCCTGGAGAAGTTCTAAGACCTCTCCTCCCATCCCTGGAGAAGTTCCAGGACCATGGATCCACCACAGGAGAAGGTCCAGGATCATTAGATGCTCCTCTCATTCCTGGAGAAGTTCTAGGACCTCTCCTCTCATTCCTGGAGAAGTTCTAGGACTTCTCATTCCATCCCTGGAGAAGTTCCAGGACCATGAGATGCTCCTCCCAATCCTGGAGAAGTTCTAGGACCTCTCCTCCCATCCCTGGAGAAGTTCTAGGACCATGGATCCATCCTTGGAGAAGCTCCAGGACCATTAGATCCTTCTCCCATCCCAGGAGAAGTTCTAGGACCTCCCCTCCCATCCCTGGAGAAGGTCCAGGACCTCTCATCCCATCCCTGGAGAAGTTTGAGGACCATGGGTCCATCCCTGGAGAAGTTCTAGGACCTCTCCTCCCATCCCTGGAGAAGTTTGAGGACCATGGGTCCATCCCTGGAGAAGGTCCAGGACCATTAGCTGCTCCTCCCAACCCTGGAGAAGTTCTAGGACCTCTCCTCCCATCCCTGGAGAAGCTCCAGGACCTGATGGTGCTTATGAAGCTCCAAGAGACGTGGTTATCTCCACCTCTCCCTCTGGAGCTCAATCAAGCAGGTTCTGGAGGTTCTTACGAAGCTCCAAGGTCCCTTCCTGCTTGCTCCTCTCCATCTGGATCTCAATCAAACAGGTTCTGGAGGTTCTTATGAAGCTCCAAGGTCCATTCCTGCTAGTTCCTCTCCATCTGGAGCTCCAAACAGGTTCTTATGGAGCTCCAAGGTCCCTTCCTGCTTGTTCCTCTCCATCTGGAGGTCCAAACAGGTTCTTTTGGAGCTCCAAAGTCCCTTCCTGCTTGCTCCTCTCCATCTGGAGCTCCAAACAGGTTCTTATGAAGCTCCAAGGTCCCTTCCTGCTTGCTCTTCTCCATCTGGATCTCAATCAAACAGGTTCTAGAAGTTCTTATGAAGCTCCAAGGTCTGTTCCTGCTTGTTCCTCTCCATCTGGAGGTCCAAACAGGTTCTTTTGGAGCTCCAAGGTCTGTTCCTGCTAGTTCCTCTCCACCTGGAGGTCCAAACAGGTTCTTTTGGAGCTCCAAGGTCCCTTCCTGCTTGCTCTTCTCCATCTGGAGCTCAATCAAACAGGATCTAGAAGTTCTTATGAAGCTCCAAGGTCCATTCCTGCTTGTTCCTCTCCATCTGGAGGTCCAAACAGGTTCTTTTGGAGCTCCAAGGTCCGTTCCTGCTTGTTCCTCTCCACCTGGAGCTCAATCAAACAGGTTCTGGAGGTTCTTTTGGAGCTCCAAGGTCCGTTCCTGCTTGTTCCTTTCCACCTGGAGCTCCAAACAGGTTCTTATGAAGCTCCAAGGTCCCTTCCTGCTTGTTCCTCTCCATCTGGAGCTCAATCAAACAGGTTCTGGAGGATCTTATGAAGCTCCAAGGTCCATTCCTACTTGCTCTTCTCCACCTGGAGCTCAATCAAACAGGTTCTGGAGGTTCTTTTGGAGCTCCAAGGTCCGTTCCTGCTTGCTCCTTTCCACCTGGAGGTCCAAACAGGTTCTTATGAAGCTCCAAGGTCCGTTCCTGCTTGCTCCTCTCCATCTGGAGCTCAATCAAGCAGGTTCTGGAGGTGCTTCTGGAGCCCCAAGGTCCCTTCCTGCTTGTTCCTCTCCATCTGGAGCTCAATCAAACAGGTTCTGGAGGTTCTTATGAAGCTCCAAGGTCTGTTCCTGCTTGTTCCTCTCCACCTGGAGGTCCAAACAGGTTCTTATGGAGCTCCAAGGTCCGTTCCTGCTTGTTCCTCTCCACCTGGAGGTCCAAACAGGTTCTTATGAAGCTCCAAGGTCCATTCCTGCTTGTTCCTCTCCATCTGGAGCTCAATCAAACAGGTTCTGGAGGTTCTTTTGGAGCTCCAAGGTCCGTTCCTGCTTGTTCCTCTCCATCTGGAGCTCCATCAAACAGGTTCTGGAGGTTCTTTTGGAGCTCCAAGGTCCGTTCCTGCTTGTTCCTCTCCACCTGGAGGTCCAAACAGGTTCTTATGGAGCTCCAAGGTCCATTCCTGCTTGTTCCTCTCCATCTGGAGGTCCAAACAGGTTCTTATGAAGCTCCAAGGTCCCTTCCTGCTTGTTCCTCTCCACCTGGAGCTCAATCAAGCAGGTTCTGGAGGTGCTTCTGGAGCCCCAAGGCCCACAACTTCAAGCCAGGACCTCTCCTTCCCCCCCCTTGACCATCTCCCCTAGGTTCCTTCACCCCAGCTCCATCGTCTTCTCCTCTCCTCCCAGCTCCCACGGGGCCCCAGGAGCCGCAGCTCCGCTTGGTCAACGGCCCCGACGCCTGCGCCGGCCGGGTTGAGGTTCTCCACGACGGGGAGTGGGGGACCATCTGCGACGACCACTGGGACCTCCCGGACGCGGCCGTGACCTGCAGGCAACTGGGATGTGGAGAAGCCACCGAGGCCCCCGGACAAGCCCGATTCGGCCAAGGGAGTGGACACATCTGGTTGGACGACGTGAGCTGCTCGGGGAACGAGGAGAAGCTCCAGCAGTGCCGAGCGAGACCTTGGGGGGACAACAACTGCAACCATGAAGAAGACGCTGGAGTCATCTGCTCAGGTAGGTCCCGTCCTCCTCCTCCACCTTCTCCTCCACCTCCTCCTTCTCCTCGGGGCTTCCAGGAGGGGGACAGGAGGGTCTCCAACCTCTGGTGACACCAAGAAGGACGTTGAGGTTGGATCTCTGGAGATGTTTCTTCATGTCCTTCAACCCTGGTTGAGGTTTCATAGGGAGATGGTGGGTTCTCCAACATGAGGTGGTGGGTTCTCCATCCTTGAGAGCTTCACGGGTCCAGGTGGCACCTGGGGACGCGGTTTAGAGGCTTTTAGAGGGGTTGGTGTCTTCTCCAACCTCTGGTGACACCAAGAAGGACGTTGAGGTTGGATCTCTGGAGATGTTTCTTCATGTCCTTCAACCCTGGTTGAGGTTTCATAGGGAGATGGTGGGTTCTCCAACATGAGGTGGTGGGTTCTCCATCCCCGAGAGCTTCACGGGTCCAGGTGGCACCTGTAGGGACGTGGTTTAGAGGCTTTTAGAGGGGTTGGTGTCTTCTCCAACCTCTGGTGACACCAAGAAGGACGTTGAGGTTGGATCTTTGGAGATGTTCCTGGTAGAGGAACAACATGAGGTGGTGGGTTCTCCATCCCTGAGAGCTTCAGGGGTCCAGGTGGCACCTGGGGACGCGGTTTAGAGGCTTTTAGAAGCTCCAAAGTCCATTCCTGCTTGCTCCTCTCCATCTGGAGGTCCCACAAACAGGTTCTGGAGGTGCTTCTGGAGCTCCAAGGGTCGTTCCTGCTTGCTCCTCTCCACCTGGAGGTCAAACAAAGAGGTTCTGGAGGTTCTTCTGGAGCCCCAAGGTCCTTTCTTGCTTGCTCCTCTCCATCTGGAGGTCTGAACAGGTTCTTATGAAGCTCCAAAGTCCATTCCTGCTTGCTCCTCTCCATCTGGAGGTCCCACAAACAGGTTCTGGAGGTGCTTCTGGAGCTCCAAGGTCCTTTCTTGCTTGCTCCTCTCCACCTGGAGCTCAAACATAGGTGTCTGGTGGTGCCTCTGAAGCCAAGTTCTCCCTCAAGGAGGTTCCAAATCTCAGCTGGGACCCCACAACCACGTCCCCGTGGAGAACCCACCACCACCTGAGGGCCTGAAGATGGGCCTGAAGTCCATCCCGCCCTTCTAGAAAGGCTCGGGGTGGGGGGGGGGCTGGTCTCTAGGTGGGACCAGAAGATCTCGAGATGTTCTCCTCCTGGAGGTTTCCTCCTCTCAGGGCGGGTTTCTCCTCGGTAGACGCCAACGTGACCTCGGGGCTCCAGCTCCGCTTGGTGGACGGCCCCACCGGCTGCTCGGGGCGGGTGGAGGTCCTCCACGGAGGTCGATGGGGGACCGTCTGCGACGACACGTGGGACCTGAAGGACGCCAAGGTGGCCTGCAGGCAGCTGGGCTGCGGCGCGGCCGTGGTGGCCACCGAGCGCGGCCGCTTCGGCCAAGGCGCCGACCCCATCTGGTTGGACGAGGTGGAGTGTCGAGGGACCGAGGAGAACTTCTCCCAGTGCCACCTGGGCACCTGGGGCCTCCACAACTGCCACCACGAGGAGGACGCCGGCGTCATCTGCTCGGGTAGGGCTGGTGGGACGTCTTCTCGGGGGCTTGGAGGAGCCACCAAACCCACCAGTTGGGGCTCAGGGGTCACGAGGAGAAGGTTGGAGCTCAAGAAACGGGGTGATGGAGGTCTAGGAGGTGCGAAGGGCTGGTGGGACATCTTCTCATGGGCTTGGAGGGGCCACCAAACCCACCAGGTGGAGCTCAGGGGTCACGAGGAGAAGGTTGGAGCTCAAGAAAGGGGTTGATGGAGGTCTAGGAGGTGCGAAGGGCTGGTGGGACATCTTCTCATGGGCTTGGAGGGGCCACCAAACCCACCAGGTGGAGCTCAGGGGTCACGAGGAGAAGGTTGGAGCTCAAGAAAGGGCTTGATGGAGGTCTAGGAGGTGGGATAGAGCTGGTGGGACATCTTCTCATGGGCTTGGAGGGGCCACCAAACCCACTAGGTGGAGCTCAGGGGTCACGGGGAGAAGGTTGGAGCTCAAGGAAGGGGTTGATGGAGGTCTAGGAGGTGGGATAGAGCTGGTGGGACATCTTCTCATGGGCTTGGAGGGGCCACCAAACCCACCAGTTGGGGCTCAGGGGTCACGAGGAGAAGGTTGGAGCTCAAGAAAGGGGTTGATGGAGGTCTAGGAGGTGGGATGGAGCTGGTGGGACATGTTCTCATGGGCTTGAGGAGCCACCAAACCCACCAGGTGGAGCTCAGGGGTCACGAGGAGAAGGTTGGAGCTCAAGAAAGGGGTTGATGGAGGTCTAGGAGGTGCGAAGGGCTGGTGGGACATCTTCTCATGGGCTTGGAGGGGCCACCAAACCCACCAGGTGGAGCTCAGGGGGTCACAGGGAGAAGGTTGGAGCTGCTGGTGGAGGTGGAACATCCATCTTCATCTTCTCATGGAGCTGGAGGGGCCACCAAACCCACTAGGTGGAGCTCAGGGGTCACGAGGAGAAGGTTGGAGCTCAAGAAAGGGCTTGATGGAGGTCTAGGAGGTGGGATAGAGCTGGTGGGACATCTTCTCATGGGCTTGGAGGAGTCACCAAACCCACTAGGTGGAGCTCAGGGGTCACGAGGAGAAGGTTGGAGCTCAAGAAAAGGGTTGATGGAGGTCTAGGAGGTGGGATAGAGCTGGTGGGACATCTTCTCATGGGCTTGGAGGTTCCACCTGAGCTCCCGGTGTCCTTCCTCGCAGGCTCCAACCCCCTGGAGGTCCGCGTGAAGGACGGTCCCGGTCCCTGCTCGGGGCAGGTGGAGGTTCTCCACAACGGGACCTGGCACGGGGTCTGCAGCTCCGGGTGGAGCTTGTTGGAAGCCGCCGTGGTCTGCAAGCAGTTGGGCTGTGGAGAAGCCTTGGAGGCCCCTCCTGGAGGCCACCGGCAGGAGAAGACCTTGCTGGAAGGGTTGAGCTGCCACGGGACCGAGTCCTTGCTCCTCGAGTGCCAGCAGAGAGGGACGGGGCCGGGACCTTGCGAGGAGGGCTCGGTGGCCACCGTGGTCTGCAAGGAGCCCGAGGGTGAGTGGTGGGACCCTCTGGGCTGGGGGAAGGTCCTGGGGGCTCCTCCCAGCGAGCTCCTGAAGGTCCCGAGAAGGGGAAGGACCTTGTGTTCCATCACTCGGAAGCATCCGAGATGGTTCCTCCACCCTAAACACGTTCAACCCTCCCACCTCTAAGTCTTGGGACCTTCTGGAAGTCACCTCAGAGAGGTTGAGGAGCATGGAAGGTGCCTCCAACCCAACCATCCCTCCCATCTCCAAGTCTTGGAGGCCAAGGACCTCTGGAAGTCACCTCAGAGAGGCTGAGGAGATGGTTTGGATGGATGGAGGAGGGTCTGTAGAACCTCAAAACCCAAGGGGGACGTCCTACTGGAGACCTAACGTGGGTTTAGGAGCTGCAAGAGCACGGAAGGTGCCTCCAACCCAACCATCTCCAAGTCTTGGAGGTCATGGACCTTCTGGAAGTCGCCTCAGAGAGGTTGAGGAGCATGGAAGGTGCCTCCAACCCAACCATCTCTCCCATCTCCAAGTCTTGGAGGCCAAGGACCTCTGGAAGTCGCCTCAGAGAGGTTGAGGAGCATGGAAGGTGCCTCCAACCCAACCATCCCTCTCATCTCCAAGTCCTGGAGGTCATGGAGCTTCTGGAAGTCACCTCAGAAAGGCTGAGGAGATGGTTTGGATGGATGGAGGAGGGTCTGTAGAACCTCAAAACCCAAGGGGAACGTCCTACTGGAGACCTAACGTGGGTTTAGGAGCTGGAAGAGCACGGAAGGTGCCTCCAACCCAACCATCTCCACGTCCTGGAGGCCAAACCATCTCCTGGAGCCACTTTCTCCTCCCACCCCCAGGTTCCTTCTCCTCCTGCTCGGCGCTGGTGGCCCTGGTGGCCCTGGGGCTGGTGTCCAGCGGGGTCCTCCTGTGGCTCAACCTCCAGAGAAGGTTCCCGGCCGGCGCTCAGCCTGGAGGTGACCATCCCACCCCTCCCCCGCCGTGTCCCTCAACTCCTGGTCCCTTCTCCAACCTCCCCGTGGAGAGAGGGATCGTCCCAAACCTGGTGGACGAGCCCTGATGTCTTCTCCATCCCGCAGCCCCCCAGCTCCAGGGCCACCGCGGCTCCTCCTCGGGGACCTCCTACCAGCCCGTGGGGGCCATCTACCACCCCTCCCCAGCAGAAGCTCCTGAGGACCTCGACGTGGAGACCACGCAGCTGATGAAGGACGACGAGGTCGCCCCCTGAGGCCACCACCCATGGGGACCTCACGGGGTTTCCCGGGGTTCCCGAGGACCACGAAGGCCCAGCCGGTGGGCAGGAGACCCCATGGATGGTGGAATCGTGGACCAAGGAAGGGGCTCCAGACCCAAGGACGTTGATTTCCCCCCATCCTGGTGGCCCTGGAGAAGAATTAAGGATGAAACTCAATTAAAAGGTCATCTCCAAGCCTTTAAGTGGTGGGTGTGAGGGCATCTGAGGGGCTTTGCTCCTCCAGCCAGCCAGCCTGGACACCTCCTGGGGCAACCCCAGGGCCCTGGTGTCCACGTCCATGGCCTGCAGCCACCCCTTGGAGACCCAACCCTGGAGATCCAACCCTGGAGAACCTCTAGGTTGAGGTTGAGGGGGTCACAAGACACGTTCTTGCTTGGAGACCCAACCATGGGGACCCAACCCTGGAGATCCAGCCATGGAGAACCTCTAGGTTGAGGGGGTCACAAGACACGTTCTTGCTTGGAGACCCAACCCTGGGGACTCAACCATGGAGATCCAGCCATGGAGAACCTCTAGGTTGAGGTTGAGGGGGTCACAAGACACGTTCTTGCTTGGAGACCCAACCATGGGGACCCAACCCTGGAGATCCAGCCATGGAGAACCTCTAGGTTGAGGGGGTCACAAGACACGTTCTTGCTTGGAGACCCAACCCTGGGGACTCAACCATGGAGATCCAGCCATGGAGAACCTCTAGGTTGAGGTTGAGGGGGTCACAAGACACGTTCTTGCTTGGAGACCCAACCATGGGGACCCAACCATGGAGATCCAGCCATGGAGAACCTCTAGGTTGAGGTTGAGGGGGTCACAAGACACGTTCTTGCTTGGAGACCCAACCCTGGGGACTCAACCATGGAGATCCAGCCATGGAGAACCTCTAGGTTGAGGTTGAGGGGGTCACAAGACACGTTCTTGCTTGGAGACCCAACCCTGGAGACCCTCTTGGCTCAGGTTGAGGAGGTCCCAAGACCTTCAGGGCCAGGCAGATCCCAGGAGAGGAACCCGCTGAGATGTGGCCACCACCAGCTGGGCCTCCAAAGGACCTTCGGGGCCAGGTTCAACCCCGAGGTCCCACCCCAACCTCGTGGTTGGCGATGAGCTTGAGGTTCCTCAGCGTCATCTCAGGGGTTGGAATGGGAGGAAGGTCCAGGCCGGGGTGGGGTGGAGGCCACCAAGATGTCCACCCCAAGCCCCAACCACGCGCTGGAGGAGACGAGAGGCATCGTTAACGAACATTCCTGTAATTAGCCCCCACCCCACCCCATTCCCACCACTACAGAGACCTCGGGGACAGAGCGGGGGGAGCTCCAGGCCACCCCAGGAGCAAGGTCCACGTGTCCTCTTCCACCCAGGAACCAAGGAAGGAGATAAATCCAGGCTCTGGTGGCCACGTAGGAGGAGAAGGATGGAGATGGGAGAAGGTCCCTTGGTCTCCTCTGGCCACACACCATCCAGGTTCCTCCTGGAACGTCCCAGTAGATGGTGGAGAAGAAGGTCTCCACCCTCTTGATTTTCCTCCTCAGGGTGTGGACGGGGTGGGAGGAGATCGATGAGGTCCATGAGATCCAGACGGGACCTTCCAAGCCCAGCAGGACGTGGTGGGATCTCCTCCTCCATCTCCAGGAAGGTCCGAGCTCTCCAGTGGGGACCCAACACCCCCAAGAGCCCCTTGGGAGCCTCGGAATCGGGGAGCTGGGAGAGGACAAGGAGGTCCTGGTGGCCACCGTGCAGCTTCTAGAGATGATGGGGCCCAAGGAGGGTCCATTCCCACCCGCGTGGATGGAGAAGGACACGGCCCAGGTCCAACTTGGCCACCACCGCAGCTTCTCGGGAGCAGGAGGAACCTGCTGAGATGTGGCCACCACCAGCTGGGGCTCCAAAGGACCTTCAGGACCAGGTAGATCCCAGGAGAGGAACCTGCTGAGATGCGGCCACCACCAACCGGGCTCCGGAGAAGCTTCAGGACCACGAGTCGACCCCAAGATCAAGTCCCAACCTCACGGAACCACATCTAGAAGACCCCAGAGTGCCTCAGATTCCTGGGAGAGGAACCTGCTGAGATGCGGCCACCACTAACCGGGCTCTGGAGAAGCTTCAGGGCCACGAGTCGACCCCAAGATCAAGTCCCAAGCTCATGGAACCACATCTAGAAGACCCCAGAGTGCCTCAGATTTCTGGGAGAGGAACCTGCTGAGATGTGGCCACCACCAACCAGGCTCCGGAGAAGCTTCAGGACCACAAGTCGACCCCCAAGATCAAGTCCCAACCTCATGGAACCACATCTAGAAGACCCCCGAGTGCCTCAGATTCCTGGGAGAGGAACCTGCTGAGATGCGGCCACCACCAACCGGGCTCCGGAGAAGCTTCAGGACCACGATTTGACCCCGAGATCAAGTCCCAACCTCATGGAACCACATCTAGAAGACCCCAGAGTGCCTCAGATTCCTGTGTAAGGAACCTGCTGAGATGTGGCCACCACCAACCGGGCTCTGGAGAAGCTTCAGGGCCACGAGTTGACCCCCAAGATCAAGTCCCAAGCTCAGAGGAACTTCATCCGTCCAGGAGCCACATCTAGAAGACCCCAGAGTGCCTCAGATTCCTGGGTAAGGAACCTCCTGAGATGCGGCCACCACCAACCGGGCTCCGGAGAAGCTTCAGGCCCATGATTTGACCCCAAGATCAAGTCCCAACCTCATGGAACCACATCTAGAAGACCCCAGAGTGCCTCAGATTTCTGGGAGAGGAACCTGCTGAGATGTGGCCACCACCAACCGGGCTCTGGAGAAGCTTCAGGCCCACGATTTGACCCCAAGATCAAGTCCCAACCTCATGGAGCCACATCTAGAAGACCCCAGAGTGCCTCAGATTCCTGGGTAAGGAACCTGCTGAGATGCGGCCACCACCAACCGGGCTCTGGAGAAGCTTCAGGCCCACGATTTGACCCCCAAGATCAAGTCCCAAGCTCAGAGGAACCTCATCCATCCAGGAGCCACATCTAGAAGACCCCAGAGGGACACAGATTCCTGGGTAAGGAACCTGCTGAGATGCGGCCACCACCAACCGGGCTCCGGAGAAGCTTCAGGCTCCTGATTTGACCCCGAGACCAAGTCCCAACCTCATCGTTTGGAGCCATGAAACCCCACGTGGAGCCACCGAGGTGGCCCGAGGCTCTCGGGGACCTTCTCCGCGGCCTCACCCGTCGCGGTGGACCCGTTGGTGCTGGAGCAGGTTGGAAGGGTGCGCGAAGCCCTTGTGGCAGACGCCGCACTTGTAGGGCGTCTCGCCCGTGTGGACCTTCTCGTGGACCGCCAGGTAGGCGAGGTCCTTGAAGAACTTGTGGCAGAAGCTGCACTCGTAGGGCCGCTCGGGGCTGTGGACGCGGCGGTGCTGGAGAAGCAGAGAAGGTCTCGCGAAGGCCTTGCCGCACGCCTCGCACTTGTAGGGCCTCTCGCCCGTGTGGGCCCGTTGGTGGATGACCAGGTAGGACGATTGCTTGAAGGCCTTGCCGCAGGTCTTGCAGGAGAAGGGCCTCTCGCCCGTGTGGACCCTCTGGTGGGAGGAGAGCGCGTTGGATTGCTTGAAGGCCTTGCCGCACAAGGAGCAGGAGAAAGGCCGGTCGCCCGTGTGGACGCGCTCGTGGACCTTCAAGCTGTGGCCGTAGGTGAACTTCTTGCCGCAGACGCCGCAGACGTGGGGCTTGTCCTCGCAGTGTTGCCGCTGGTGGAGGAGGAGAGCGGTGGAGGTGGGGAAGTCCTTCCCGCACGAGGAGCACTTGAAGGGCTTGGTGGCACCACCACCACCATGGGTGGCCACGTGCCGTTGGAGCTCGTAGGGCGTCTTGAAGCTCTTGGAGCAACGGGGACAGCGGAAAGGGCGCTCGCCGCTGTGGATGCGCCGGTGCTCCTGGAGGTTGGAGGACCTCTTGAAGCGTTTGCCGCAGAGCTCGCAGCGGAAGGGCCTCTCCTCGGTGTGGACCAAGCGGTGGCTTTTGAAGTCCGAGTGCCGCTTGAAGGCCGCCGGGCAGAGGTGGCAGCGGAAGGGCCGCTCCTCGTTGTGGACCACCTCGTGGCTGAAGAGCTCCCAGGCCCTCTTGAAGGTCTTCTCGCAGACGCCGCACTGGAAGGGTTTCTCGTCCACGATGACCTCGCGGATCTCCAGCTCGGCCACCTCGCCCGAGGAGACGGGAAGAGCCCCCGGGACCTCCTCCGGGTCACCCGTGGAGCCACCCAGCACCAGCTTGGCCGTCGAGTAGATGCCGCGCTCGTCGATGAGCTGGACGAAGGCCGGCGGCGGGTGGCGAGCGGTGGGAAGAGGAGAGCAGGACCTGGACCTTCTCTCCTCCTCCTCCTCCTCCTCCAAGTAGGACCCGGATCTTCTCTCCTCCTCCTCCTCCTCGTAGGACCTGGATCTTCTCTCCTCCTCCTCACAAAATATGGATCTTCTCCCCTCCTCCTCCTCCTCCCAAGAGCCAGATCTTCTCTCCTCCTCGTAGGACCTGGATCTTCTCCCCTCCTCCTCCTCGTAGGACCTGGATCTTCTCCCCTCCTCCTCCTCGTAGGACTTGGATCTTCTCTCCTCCTCCTCACAGAACATGGATCTTCTCCCCTCCTCCTCCTCCTCCTCGTAGGACCTGGACCTTCTCTCCTCTTCCTCGCAGAACATGGATCTTCTCTCTCCCTCCTCCTCGTAGGACCTGGACCTTCTCTCCTCCTCCTCACAGAATATGGATCTTCTCCCCTCCTCCTCCTCCTCCTCCTCCTCCTCCTCCTCCTCGTAGGACCTGGATCTTCTCTCCTCTTCCTTGCAGAACCTGGATCTTCTCTCCTCTTCCTCACAGGACCTGGATCTTCTCTCCTCCTCCTCTTCCTCCTCCTCGCAGGACCTGGATCTTCTCTCCTCCTCCTCCTCCTCGCAGGACCTGGATCTTCTCTCCTCTTCCTCCTCCTCGCAGGACCTGGATCTTCTCTCCTCCTCCTCCTCCTTGCAGGACCTGGATCTTCTCTACCTCTTCCTCGCAGAACATGAAACTTCTCTCCTCCTCCTCCTCGCAGGACCTGGATCTTCTCTCCTCCTCCTCCTCGCAGAACATGGATCTTCTCTGCTCTTCCTCCTCGTAGGACCTGGATCTTCTCTCCTCCTCCTCCTCGTAGGACCTGGATCTTCTCTCCTCCTCCTCCTCGTAGGACCTGGATCTTCTCTCCTCCTCCTCCTCGCAGGACCTGGATCTTCTCTCCTCCTCCTCCTCGTAGGACCTGGATCTTCTCTCCTCCTCCAAGTGGTGACTCCAAAGCAACCGCAGCCTCTTCCCTGTCGCTGGTCCCAGCCGCTCTCCGCTCGCCCTCATCGGAATCCGCGTCGACTCCGGATTGAGACCTAATTGGTGAAGCTCTGGGGGGAGCTGGTGGCCCAGGGAAGCTCCTTCATCATCTTCATCTTCATCTTCCTCCTCGTGGAAGGTTCTGGTGGCACCGAGGGAGCAGCGACGCCAGCGAGAAACCGGATTGACTCCGGTTGCGTCTGGAAGGGCCGGAGGCTCCGATTCGGTGGGTGAAAAAGGAGGAGGAGGAGGAGGAAGAGGAGGAGGAAGAGGAGGAGGAGAAGCCATGGAGGCAGCTGGGAAAGAGAGAGGATGAGGGGCGGGGAGGAAGAAAAGGAGGAAAAGGAAAAGGAGGAGGAAAAGGGAAAAAAAGGAAAAAGGAGGAGGGAGGAGGGAAGAAGAAAAGGAGGAGGAGGAAGAGAAAAGGAGGAGGAGGAAGAAGAAAAGGAGGAGGAGGAAGAAGAAAGAAAGGAGGAGGAGGAGGAGGAAGAAGAAAAGGAGGAAGAGGAAGAAGAGAAGGAGGAGGAGAAGAAGAGGAGGAGGAGGAGGAGGAAGAAGAGAAGGACAAGGAGGAAGAAGAGAAGGACGAGGAGGAAGAAGAGGAGGAGGAGGAGAAAGAAGAGGAGGAGGAGGAGGAAGAAGAGAAGGAAATGGAGGAGGAAGAAGAGAAGGAGGAGGAGGAAGAAGAGAAGGAGGAGGAAGAAGAGGAGGAGGAGGAGGAAGAAGAGAAGGGAGGAGGAGGAAGAAGAGGAGGAGGAGGAGGAAGAAGAGGAGGAGGAGGAGGAAGAAGAGGAGGAGGAGGAGGAGGAAGAAGAGGAGGAGGAGGAGGAAGAAGAGGAGGAGGAGGAGGAAGAAGAGGAGGAGGAGGAGGATGAAGAGAAGAGAGGAGGAAGAAGAGGAGAGGAGGAGGAGAAGAGGAGGAGGAGGAGGAAGAAGAGAAGGAGGAGGAGGAAGAAGAGAAGGAGGAGGAGGAAGAAGAGAAGGAGGAGGAGGAAGAAGAGAAGGAGGAGGAGGAAGAAGAGAAGGACGAGGAGGAAGAAGAGAAGGAAATGGAGGAGGACTTCCCAACCAGACTTCCCAATACACCCCAGTCTCCCCAGTATCAACCAGTCCCCCCCAGTCCCCCAGTCCCCCCAGCCCCCCCCAATCCCTCCCAGTCCCCCAGTCCCTCCCAGTCCCCCCCAGTCCCCCCAGTCCCCCCAGCCCCCCCCAAACCCTCCAGTCCCCCAGTCCCCCCCAGTGCCCCCCAGCCCCCCCCAGTCCCCTCCCAGTCCCCCCAGTCCCCCAGTCCCCCAGTCCCCTCTCACCGGCGCTGCCGCAGCCCCCCCGCCCCTCCCCCCTCAGCAACATCCGGGTACGAAACATCCGGGGGGGGGCGGGGCCAGAGAGGAGGGGAGGGGGCGTGGCCTGTCGGAGGGGGGCGGGGCCAAGCGCCGTATTGATTGAATGGGAAGGGGCGTGGCCAACGCTGCATTGGGGTGACCGGGAAGGGGGCGTGGCCACTGGAAAGGGGGCGTGGCCTGTGCGGTGACAGGGAGGTGAATGGGCGAAGGGACCTTCTAGGACCCCCAGGAACCATCTAGAGCCCCCTGGGACCCCTTTAGTGCCTTCTAGGGGTCTTCTAGGACCACGAGGAACCCTCTAGAGACTCCTGGGACCCCTTTAGGTCCTTCTAGGACCCTTCTAGGACCCCCAGGAACCCTCTAGAGCCCCCTGGGACCCTTTTAGGTCCTTCTAGGACCCTTCTAGGACCACCAGGAACCCTCTAGAGCCCCCTGGGACCCCCTTAGGACCTTCTAGGACCCTTCTAGGACCCCAAGGGACCCTCTAGAGCCCCCTGGGACCCCCTTAGGGCCTTCTAGGACCCTTCTAGGACCACGAGGAACCCTCTAGAGCCCCCTGGGACCCCCTTAGGGCCTTCTAGGACCCTTCTAGGACCCCCAGGAACCCTCTAGAGCCCCCTGGGACCCCTTTAGGACCTTCTAGGACCCTTCTAGGACCACGAGGAACCCTCTAGAGCCCCCTGGGACCCCCTTAGGGCCTTCTAGGACCCTCCTAGGACCACCAGGAACCATCTAGAGCCCCCTGGGACCTCCTTAGGGCCTTCTAGGACCCTTCTAGGACCACGAGGAACCCTCTAGAGACCCCTGGGACCCCTTAGGGCTTTCTAGGACCCTTCTAGGACCCCCAGGAACCCTCTAGAGCCCCCTGGGACCCCCTTAGGGCCTTCTAGGGCCCTTCTAGAACCATGAGGAACCCTCTAGAGCCCCCTGGGACCCCCTTAGGGCCTTCTAGGACCCTTCTAGGACCACCAGGAACCCTCTAGAGCCCCCTGGGACCCCCTTAGGGCCTTCTAGGAACGTTCTAGGACCACGAGGAACCATCTAGAGCCCTTTGGGACCCCCTTAGGACCTTCTAGGACCCTTCTAGGACCACGAGGAACCCTCTAGAGACCCCTGGGACCCCTTTAGGGCCTTCTAGGACCCTTCTAGGACCACAAGGAACTCTCTAGAGCCCTTTGACACCAACTTAGGGCCTTCTAGGACCCTTCTAGGACCACCAGGAACCCTCTAGAGCCCCCTGGGACCCCCTTAGGGCCTTCTAGGACCCTCCTAGGACCCCCAGGGACCCTCTAGAGCCCCCTGGGACCCCCTTAGGGCCTTCTAGGACCCTTCTAGGGCCCCTTAGGACCCTTCTGAAGGCCCCGAGACCCTTCTAGAGCCCCCCACGACCCTTCTGAAGGCCCCCAGACCCTTCTAGAGCCCCCCACGACCCTTCTGAAGGCCCCCAGACCCTTCTAGAGCGGTCCCAAAGGGCTCTAGAGGGTTCCTCATGGTCCTAGAAGACCCATAGAAGGCCCTAAGGGGGTCCCAGGGGGATCTAGATGATTTCTCGTGGTCGTAGAAGAGACCTAGTAGGCCCTACGGGGGTCCCAGGGGGCTCTAGAGGGTTCCTCGTGGTCCTAGAAGGGTCCTAGAAGGCCCTAAGGGGGTCCCAGAGGGCTCTAGATGGTTCCTCGTGGTCCTAGAAGACCCCTAGAAGGCCCTAAGGGGGTCCCAGGGGGCTCTAGAGGGTTCCTCGTGGTCCTAGAAGGGTCCTAGAAGGCCCTAAGGGGGTCCCAGGGGGCTCTAGAGGGTTCCTCGTGGTCCTAGAAGGGTTCTAGAAGGCCCTAAGGGGGTCCCAGGGGGTTCTAGAGGGTTCCTCGTGGTCCTAGAAGGGTCCTAGAAGGCCCTAAGGAGGTCCCAGGGGGCTCTAGAGGGTTCCTGGGGGTCCTAGGAGGGTCCTAGAAGGCCCTAAGGGGGGCCCAGGGGGCTCTAGAGGGTTCCTCGTGGTCCTAGGAGGGTCCTAGAAGGCCCTAAGGAGGTCCCAGGGGGCTCTAGAGGGTTCCTCGTGGTCCTAGAAGGGTCCTAGAAGGCCCTAAGGGGGTCCCAGGGGGCTCTAGATGGTTTCTCGTGGTCCTAGAAGACCCCTAGAAGGCCCTAAGGGGGTCCCAGGGGGCTCTAGAGGGTCTCTGGGGGTTATAGAAGAGTCCTAGAAGAATCTAAATTGGTCCTGAAGGTCCCTAAATGGGTCCACGGGTCCCTAAATGGGTCCTGAAGGTCTCTAGATGGGTCCAGGGGTTCCTAAATGAATCTTGAAGGTCTCTAAATGAGTCCTGAAGGTCACTAAGTGGATCCTGAAGGTCGTAAATGAATCCTGAAGTGTTCTAAATGGGTCCAGGGGTTCCTACATGAGTCCTGAAGGTCTCCGAATGGGTCCTGAAGGTCCCTAGATGGGTCCAAGGGTACCTAAATGGGCCCCCATGGTTCCTAAATGGGTCCAGGGGTTCCTAAACTAGTCCTGAAGGTCCCTAAATGAGTCCTGATGGTCCCTAAATGAGTCCTGAAGGTCCTAAATGGGTCCTGAAGGTCCCTAGATGGGTCCTGAAGGTCCCTTGATGGGTCCTGATGGTCCTAAATGGGTCCTGAAGGTCTCTGAATGAGTCCTGAAGGTCCCTAAATGGGTCCAGGGGTTCCTAAATGGTTCCTGAAGGTCCCTAAATGAGTCCTGATGGTCCTAAATGGGTCCTGAAGGTCCCTAAATGAGTCTTGAAGGTCCCTATGTGGGTTCTGAAGGTGCCTACATGAGGCCTGATGGTCCTAAATGGGTCCTGAAGGTCCCTAAATGAGTCTTGAAGGTCCCTAAGTGGGTTCTGAAGGTCCCTACATGAGTCCTGATGGTCCTAAATGAATCCTGAAGTATTCAAAATGGGTCCAGGGGTTCCTAAATGAGTCTTGAAGGTCCCTAAATGAGTCCTGAAGGTCTCTAAATGGTTCCTGAAGGTCCCTAAATGAGTCCTGATGGTCCTAAACGGGTCCTGAAGGTCCCTAAATGAGTCCTGATGGTCCTAAATGGGTCCTGAAGGTCCCTAAATGAGTCCTGAAGGTCCCTAGATGGGTCTTGAGGGTCTCTAAGTGGGTTCTGAAGGTCCCTACATGAGTCCTGATGGTCCTGAATGAATCCTGAAGTATTCGAAATGGGTCCAGGGGTTCCTAAATGAGTCTTGAAGGTCCCTAAATGGGTCCAGGGGTTCCTAAATGGATCCTGAAGGTCCCTAAATGGGTCTTGAAGGTCTCTAAGTGGGTCCTGAAGGTCCCTAAATGGGTCCTGAAGGTCTCTAAATGGGTCCTGGTGGTCCTAAATGAATCCTGAATTATTCTAAATGGGTCCAGGGGTTCCTAAATGGTTCCTGAAGGTCCCTAAATGAGTCCTGATGGTCTCTAAATGGTTCCTGAAGGTCCCTAAATGAGTCCTGATGGTCCTAAATGGGTCCTGAAGGTCCCTAAATGAGTCCTGATGGTCCTAAATGGGTCCTGAAGGTCCCTAAATGAGTCTTGAAGGTCCCTAAGTAGGTCCTGAAGGTCTCTAAATGGGTCCTGATGGTCCTAAATGAATCCTGAATTATTCTAAATGGGTCCAGGGGTTCCTAAATGGTTCCTGAAGGTCCCTAAATGGGTCCAGGGGTTCCTAAATGGGTCCTGAAGGTCCCTAAATGGGTCCTGAAGGTCTCTAAATGGTTCCTGATGGTCCTAAATGGGTCCTGATGGTCCTAAATGAGTCCTGATGGTCCTAAATGAGTCCTGAAGTATTCGAAATGGGTCCAGGGGTTCCTAAATGAGTCTTGAAGGTCCCTAAATGGGTCCAGGGGTTCCTAAATGGATCCTGAAGGTCCCTAAATGGGTCTTGAAGGTCTCTAAGTAGGTCCTGAAGGTCCCTAAATGGGTCCTGAAGGTCTCTAAATGGTTCCTGATGGTCCTAAATGGTTCCTGATGGTCCTAAATGGGTCCTGAAGTATTCTAAATGGGTCCAGGGGTTCCTAAATGGTTCCTGAAGGTCCCTAAATGGGTCCAGGGGTTCCTAAATGGGTCCTGAAGGTCTCTAAATGGTTCCTGAAGGTCCCTAAATGGGTCCAGGGGTTCCTAAATGGGTCCTGAAGGTCCCTAAATGGCTCCTGAAGGTCTCTAAATGGTTCCTGATGGTCCTAAATGGGTCCTGAAGTATTCTAAATGGGTCCAGGGGTTCCTAAATGGGTCCTGAAGGTCCCTAAATCGTTCCTGAAGGTCCCTAAATGGGTCCAGGGGTTCCTAAATGGGTCCTGAAGGTCCCTAAATGGGTCCTGAAGGTCCCTAAATGGGTCTTGAAGGTCTCTAAGTGGGTCCCGAAGGTCCCTAAATGGGTCTTGAAGGTCTCTAGATGGGTCCAAGGGTCCCTAAAAGGGGGTCCAGTCCGAACCAGTTTAACCCAGTACGAACCAGTCCGTTCGTGTGTGTCGTCCCCCCCCCCCCCCCCATTCCCATTTTGGGTGGAAACCCTGAGTTTTTGGTCAAGCGACGTGGCAGGCGGGGGCCAATGGGAGATCGAGGTCCCGCCCCCCCCCAGCTCTGAGGATCCCGATTGGTCCTGGGGGGGCTGGGGGGGGGGGGGGTCGAGGGCAGGGGGACCCCCCCCAAACCCCCACCCCCCCCATCCCGGGTCAGGACGGGACGAGGTGGGAGAGAAGGGGGGGATTTGGGGGGGTCCTGGGGGGGGGTTGTGGGTGTCTGGGGGGGTCCTAAAGGCTTTTGGGGGGGTCCTAAAGGCTTTTGGGGGGGTGTTGTGGGGGTCTGGGGGGTCCTAAAGGCTTTTGGGGGGTGTTGGGGGGGTCTGGGGGGTCCTAAAGGCTTTTGGGGGGGTGTTGGGGGGGTCTGGGGGGTCCTAAAGGCTTTTGGGGGGGTGGGGGGGGGTCTGGGAGGCCATAAAGGCTTTTGGGGGGGTGTTGGGGGGGTCTGGGGGGTCCTAAAGGCGTTTGGGGGGGTCCTAAAGGCTTTGGGGGGGTGTTGGGGGGGTCTGGGGGGTCCTAAAGGCTTTTGGGGGGATAATGGGGGGGGTCTGGGGGGTCCTAAAGGCTTTTGGGGGGGTGTTGGGGGGATCTGGGGGGTCCTAAAGGCTTTTGGGGGGGTTCTGAAGGCTTTTGGGGGGGTGTTGGGGGGGTCTGGGGGGGTCCTAAAGGCTTTTGGGGGGGTGTTTGGGAGGGTCTGGGGGGTCCTAAAGGCTTTTGGGGGGGTGTTGGGGGGGTCTGGGGGTCCTAAAGGCGTTTGGGGGAGTCCTGAAGGCTTTTGGGGGGGTGTTGGGGGGATCTGGGGGGTCCTAAAGGCTTTTGGGGGGTCCTGGGGGCATTTTACACCATTTTTTGGCTGATTCTGAGTGTTTGGGGTCAGTTTTGAGCCTTTTCCCATCCATTTGGGGCCTTTTTGCACCATTTTTTAGCTGATTCTGAGTGTTTCGGGTCAGTTTTGAGCCTTTTCCCATCCATTTGAGGGCATTTAACACCATTTTTTGGCTGATTCTGAGTGTTTCAGGTCAATTTTGAGCCTTTTCCCATCCATTTGGGTCCTTTTTGCACCATTTCTGGCTGATTCTGGGCTTTTTAGGTCAGTTTGGGGGCTGGTTTGGGTCAGTTTGGGACCTTTTCATCTCTATTTGGGGCATTTTGCACCATTTCTAGCTGATTATTTGCCCTTTAGGTCAGTTTTGAGCCTTTTCGCATCCATTTGGGGGCATTTTACACCATTTTTTGGCTGATTCTGAGTGTTTCAGGTCAATTTTGAGCCTTTTCCCATCCATTTGGGGCCTTTTTGCACCATTTTTTGGCTGATTATGAATGTTTTGGGTCAGTTTGGGGCCTTTTCACATCTATTCAGGGCATTTTGCACCATTTCTAGCTGATTATTTGCCCTTTAGGTCAGTTTTGAGCCTTTCCCCATCCATTTGGGGGCATTTTACACCATTTTTTGGCTGATTCTGAGTGTTTAGGGTCAGTTTGGGGCTTTTTAATGTCTATTTGGGGCATTTTACACCATTTTTTGGCTGATTGTGAGTGTTTCAGGTCAATTTTGAGCCTTTTCCCATCCATTGGGGGCATTTTACACCATTTTTTGGCTGATTCTGAGTGTTTCAGGTCAATTTTGAGCCTTTCCCCATCCATTTGGGGGCTTTTTGCACCATTTTTTAGCTGATTCTGAGTGTTTCAGGTCAATTTTGAGCCTTTTCCCATCCATTTGGGGGCATTTTATACCATTTTTTAGCTGATTCTGAGTGTTTTGGGTCAGTTTGGGGGCTGTTTGGGGTCAGTTTTGAGCCTTTCCCCATCCATTCAGGGCATTTTACACCATTTCTAGCTGATTATTTGCCCTTTAGGTCAGTTTTGAGCCTTTTCCCATCCATTTGGGGGCATTTAACACCATTTTTTGGCTGATTCTGAGTGTTTGGGGTCAATTTTGAGCCTTTTCCCATCCATTCGGGGCCTTTTTGCACCATTTCTGGCTGATTCGGGGTCACTTTTAGCCCATTTGAGGCTCTTTCGGGTCATTTTGGGGGCGCTTGGGGCTCGTTTTGACCCCTTTCTGCTCCTTTAGGTCCGTTTGGCATCGCTTAGAGGGTCTTCATCCCCCTTTTCCCCCCCATCCAAGATGCTTTTGGGGGGCTGGCTGGGCCTGGCCGCCCTGGGCCTGGCTTGGGGGTCCCCCCAACAGGAGCGGGGACCCCTGCGGGATGTCGGGGGGGTCACCCACGACCACAGCGAGGGCTTCGCCTACGACCACCGAGCGTTCCTGGGGGCCGAGGAAGCCAAAACCTTCGACCAGCTCACGCCCGAGGAGAGCCAGCGCCGCCTGGGGTGGGGGGGACGCGGGGGTTTGGGGGGGCCCTGGGGGTCTGGGGGGGGATCCGAGGGCTTTTGGGGGGGGATCCAGGGATTTAAGGGGGGATCCAGGGCTTTTGGGGGGGATCCAAGGGCTTTTGGGGGGGGATCCAAGGGTTTTTGGGGGATCCAAGGGCTTTTGGGGGGGATCCAAGGGTTTTTGGGGTGGGATCCAAGGGCTTTTGGGGGGGGATCCAGGGCTTTTGGGGGGGGATCAAGGGCTTTTGGGGTGGGATCCAAGGGCTTTTGGGGGATCCAAGGGCTTTTGGGGGGGATCCAAGGGCTTCTGGGGGGGATCCAAGGGCTTTTGGGGGGGATCCAAGGGTTTTTGGGGGATCCAAGGGCTTTTGGGGGGGATCCAAGGGTTTTTGGGGGATCCAAGGGCTTTTGGGGGGGGATCCAAGGGCTTTTGGGGGATCCAAGGGCTTTTGGGGGGGGATCCAGGGATTTAAGGGGGGATCCAGGGCTTTTGGGGGGGATCCAAGGGCTTTTGGGGGGGGATCCAAGGGTTTTTGGGGTGGGATCCAAGGGCTTTTGGGGGATCCAAGGGCTTCTGGGGGGGATCCAAGGGCTTTTGGGGGGGGATCCAGGGCTTTTGGGGGGACCCAGGGGTTTGGGGGACCCCAGGGGTTTGGGGGATCCAAGTGTTTTGGGGGGGACACAGGGGTTTGGGGAGGGCATGGGGGTCTGGGGGGGGATCCGAGGGCTTTTGGGATGGGATCCAAGGGCTTTTGGGGGGGGATCCAGGGCTTTTGGGGGATCCAAGGGCTTTTGGGGGGGGATCCAAGGGCTTTTGGGGGATCCAAGGGCTTTTGGGGGGGGATCCAAGGGCTTTTGGGGGATCCAAGGGCTTTTGGGGGGGGATCAAGGGCTTTTGGGGTGGGATCCAGGGCTTTTGGGGGATCCAAGGGCTTTTGGGGGGGGATCCAAGGGCTTTTGGGGGATCCAAGGGCTTTTGGGGGATCCAAGAGCTTTTGGGGGGACCCAGGGGTTTGGGGGATCCTGGTGTTTTGGAGGGGACACAAGGTTTTGGGGGGGCCATGGGGGTCTGGGGGGGGATCCAAGGGCTTTTGGGGGGGGATCCAGGGCTTTTGGGGTGGGATCCAGGGCTTTTGGGGGATCCAAGGGGTTTTGGGGGGGGATCCAAGGGCTTTTGGGGGGGGATCCAAGGGCTTTTGGGGGGGGATCAAGGGCTTTTGGGGTGGGATCCAAGGGCTTTTGGGGGATCCAAGGGGTTTTGGGGGGGGATCCAAGGGCTTTTGGGGGGGGATCCAAGGGCTTTTGGGGGGGATCCAGGGCTTTTGGGGGGGGATCCAAGGGTTTTTGGGGTGGGATCCAAGGGCTTTTGGGGGGGGATCAAGGGCTTTTGGGGGGGGATCCAAGGGCTTTTGGGGGATCCAAGGGCTTTTGGGGGGGGATCAAGGGCTTTTGGGGTGGGATCCAGGGCTTTTGGGGGATCCAAGGGCTTTTGGGGGGGGATCAAAGGGCTTTTGGGGGATCCAAGGGCTTTTGGGGGGGATCAAGGGATTTAAGGGGGGATCCAAGGGTTTTGGGGGGGGATCCAGGGCTTTTGGGGGGGGATCCAGGGCTTTTGGGGGGGATCCAAGGGCTTTTGGGGGGGATCCAGGGATTTAAGGGGGGATCCAGGGCTTTTGGGGGGGGATCCAAGGGCTTTTGGGGGGGGATCCAAGGGCTTTTGGGGGGGGATCCAGGGCTTTTGGGGGATCCAAGGGCTTTTGGGGGGGGATCCAGGGCTTTTGGGGGGGATCCAAGGGCTTTTGGGGGATCCAAGGGCTTTTGGGGGGGATCCAGGGCTTTTGGGGGATCCAAGGGTTTTTGGGGGACCCCAGGGGTTTGGGGGATCCTAGTGTTTTGGGGGGGACCCAGGGGCTTTGAGGAGCTTCAGAGGACTTCGGGGAGCCCCTTGGGGGACCCGTGGAGGGATTTGGGGGCGCTTGGTGGTGGTGGGGGGGGGGTTGGTTAGTGGGGGGGTTCAGGTGCCTTTGGAGGCGCCGTAGGGGGATCCAGGTGGGATTTGGGGGTGCTTGGTGGGGGTCACGGGGTGTTTGAGGGGTTCGAGGGAGCTCGGAGGGATTTGGGGGTTCAGGGAGGGGATTGGGGTGCCCTGAGGGCTGGTTTTTTCGGGGTTTTCAGGCTGCTGGTGGGGTTGATCGACGCGGACGGAAACGGGGGGCTGACGGTGGAGGAATTGGGGGGCTGGATGGAGCGGAGGCACCGGAGGGCCCAGGCCGAGGCCGTGGGGCGAGGGCGAAGGCGCTTCGACCGCGACGGGGACGGAGCCGTCTCCTGGCACGAGTATCGCCACGAGGCCTACGGGGACCCCGGTAATGGAGGGAGACCCCCCAAAAAATTGGGGGGGGGCCAGGGAAGGCCGCTTGGCCCATAACTGGAGGGGGTTTGGGGGGCTTCTGGGGGCTAGGTGCCCTCTAAGTGGGGTTTTGGGGTGTCCTGGGTACCTGGATGCCCCCTAAGTGGGGTTTGGGGGTGACTGGGTGCCCCCTAAGTGGGGTTTTGGGGTGTCCTGGGTGCCTGGTTACCCCATAACTGGGGGTTTTGGGGTGTCCTGGGAGCCTAGATGCCCCCTAAGTGGGGTGTAGGGGCTCCTAGATGCCCCCCAAGTGAGGTTTTGGGGTGTCCTGGGTACCTAGATGCTCCCTAAGTGGGGTTTGGGGGTGTCCTGGGTGCCTGGACGACCCCTAAGTGGGGTTTGGGGGTGACTGGGTGCCCCCTAAGTGGGTTTTGGGGTGTCCTGGGTGCCTAGATGCCCCCTAAGTGGGGTTTTGGGGTGTCCTGGGTGCCTGGATGACCCCTAAGTGGGGTTTGGGGGTGACTGGGTGACCCCTAAGTGGGGTTTTGGGGTGTCCTGGGTGCCTAGATGCCCCCTAAGTGGGGTTTGGGGGTGACTGGGTGACCCCTAAGTGGGGTTCTGGGGTGTCCTGGGTGCCTGGTTACCCCGTAACTGGGGGTTTTGGGGTGTCCTGGGAGCCTAGATGCCCCCTAAGTGGGGTGTAGGGGCTCCTAGATGCCCCCCAAGTGAGGTTTCGGGGTGTCCTGGGTGCCTAGATGACCCCTAAGTGGGGGTTTTGGGGTGTCCTGGGTGCCTAGATGACCCCTAAGTGGGGTTTTGGGGTGACTGGGTGCCCCCTAAGTGGGGTTTTGGGGTGTCCTGGGAGCCTGGATGCCCCCTAAGTGGGGTTTGGGGGTGCCTGGGTGACCCCCAACTGGGGTTTTGGGGTGTCCTGGGTGCCTATATGACCCCTAAGTGGGGTTTGGGGGTGACTGGGTGCCCCCTAAGTGGAGTTTTGGGGTGTCCTGGGAGCCTAGATGCCCCCTAAGTGGGGTTTGGGGGTGACTGGGTGCCCCCTAAGTGGAGTTTTGGGGTCTCCTGCGTGCCTCAAGGAGGATTTTGGGGGGCCCCCACCCCCCTGCCCCCTATTTTCCACCCCCCCCAGAGGAGGATTTTGGGGTCCCCCAGCACCCCAACCCCCTCTGCCCCCTATTTCCAACCCCCCTAGAGGAGGATTTTTTGGGGGGGCCTCCAGCTCCCTGACCCCCATTTTTTTTCCTCCCCTCTAGAGGAGGATTTTGGGGGGACCCAGCACCCCGAAACCTACCGGCGCCTGCTGGCCCGGGACGAGCGGCGCTTCCGAGCGGCCGACGCCGACGGGGACGGAAAAGCCGAGGGCCAAGAACTCGCCGCCTTCCTCCAGCCCGAGGACTTCGAGCACATGAGGCCCCTCGTGGCCATGGTCTGGGGCCCACAAGTTGGGGGGCAGGGGGGGGGCCCCCCAAAGTGTGGAGCTGGGGGGGGTCACAGCTGTCCCCCCCCCCTTCCGGCAGGAGACGCTGGAGGACATGGATAAGGACGGGGACGGCTTCATCCAGGAGGACGAGTACATCGGTGAGCCCGAAAACCCTGGAGCCCTTGGTGGTTTGGCCCCTGGATCCCGGGGTATTTGGCCCCTGGATCCTTGAATATTTGGCCCCTGGATCCTGGAATATTTGGCCCCTGGATCCCTGGATATTTGGCCCCTGTGTGCTTGGCCCCTGGATCCTTGACTGTTTGGCCCCTGGATCCTTGACTGTTTGGCCCCTGGATCCCTGGATGTTTGGCCCCTGTGTGCTTGGCTCCTGGATCCTTCACTGTTTGGCCCCTGGATCCCTGGATATTTGGCCCCTGTGTGCTTGGCCCCTGGATCCTTGACTGTTTGGCCCCTGGATCCTTGAATATTTGGCCCCTGGATCCCTGGATATTTGGCCCCTGTGTGCTTGACTCCTGGATCCTTGAATATTTGGCCCCTGGATCCTTGAATATTTGGCCCCTGGATCCTTGAATATTTGGCCCCTGGATCCTTGAATGTTTGGCCCCTGGATCCCTGGATATTTCCCCCCTGTGTGCTTGGCTCCTGGATCCTTGACTGTTTGGCCCCTGGATCCCTGGATATTTGGCCCCTGGATCCTTGACTGTTTGGCCCCTGGATCCCTGGATATTTGGCCCCTGTGTGCTTGGCTCCTGGATCCTTGACTGTTTGGCCCCTGGCTCCTTGACTGTTTGGCCCCTGGATCCTTGAATATTTGGCCCCTGGAACCTTGAATGTTTGGCCCCTGGATCCTTGAATATTTGGCCCCTGGATCTTTGAATGTTTGGCCCCTGGATCCCTGGATATTTGGCCCCTGGATGCTTGGCCCCTGGATCCTTGACTGTTTGGCCTCTGGATCCTTGGATATTTGGCCCCTGAATCCCTGGATATTTGGCCCCTGTGTGCTTGGCTCCTGGATCCTTGAATGTTTGGCTCTTGGATCCTTGAATATGTGGCCCCTGGATCCCTGGATATTTGGCCCCTGTGTGCTTAGACCCTGGTTCCTTGCATTTTTGGCCCCTGGATCCCTGGATATTTGGTCCCTGCAAGTTTGACCCCTGGATCCTTGGATATTTAACCCCTTGATCCTTGGATATTTAACCCCTGAATCCCTGGATATTTAACCCTTGGATCCCTGGATATTTGGCCCCTGGATCCTTGACTGTTTGGCCCCTGGATCCCTGGATATTTGGCCCCTGGATGCTTAGCCCCTGGATCCTTGACTGCTTGGCCCCTGGATCCTTGAATATTTGGCCCCTGGATATTTGGTCCCTGGATCCCTGGATATTTGGCCCCTGCATGTTTGACCCCTGGATCCCTGGATGTTTGACCCCTGGATCCCTGAATATTTGGCCCCTGGCTATTTGGCCCCTTGATCCCTGGATATTTTGGTCCCCTGGCTGTTTGACCCCTGGATCCTTGGATATTTAACCCCTGGATCCCTGGATATTTAACCCCTGGATCCCTGAATGTTTGGCTCCTGGATCCCTAGATATTTGGCCCCTGGATCCCTGTATGTTTGGCCCCTGAATCCCTAAATATTTGGCCCCTTGATGCTTTGCCCCTTGGATATTTAACCCCTGGATCCCTGGCTGTTTAACCCCTGAATCCCTGAATATTTAACCCCTGGATCCCTCAATATTTGGCCCCTGGCTCCCTGACTATTTGGCCCCTGGGATCCGAATTTCCTTTCCCCCCCCAAGCGGAGCTGTACGAGGGCTCCCCGGGGGCCCCGGAGCCGCCCTGGGTTTTGGGGGAGCGCTCGCAGTTTCGGGGGGCCCGGGACCTCGACGGCGACGGGCGCCTTGGCCCCGACGAGGTGGGACACTGGCTGCGCCCCCCGAGCCCCGGCTGGGCCCGCGCCGAGGCCCAGCACCTCCTGCACCACGCCGACCGCGACGGGGTGAGCCCCCCCAAACCCCACGGGGCACCCCAAAACCCCCTGACCCCCCCCCGGGGCACCCCAAACCCCCCTGACCCCCCCCAAACCCCCTTGACCCCCCAAAACCCCCCTCCTGGGTCCCCCCAACCCCCCCTGAGCACCTCAAAACCCTCCTGAACCACCCCCTGAGTCACCCCACAACCCCCCTGAGCACCCCAAAACCCCCTGACCCCCCCCGGGGCACCCCAAAACCCCCTGATCCCCCCAAAACCCCCTCCTGAGTCACCCCAAAACCTTCCTGACCCCCCCCGAGTCACCCCAAACCCCCTCCTGAACCCCCCCAAAATCCTCCTGAACCACCCCTCGGGACACCCCAAAACCTCCTGACCCCCCCGGGGCACCCCAAAACCCCCTGACCCCCCCAAAACCCCCCTCCTGAGTCCCCCCAACCCCCCCTGCGCACCTCAAAACCCTCCTGAACCCCCCCGAGTCACCCCAAAACCCACTCCTGAGTCCCCCCCCAAAACCCCCTGACCCCCCCTGAGTCCCCCCAATCCCCCCGAGCACCCCAAAACCTCCTGCCCCCCCCAAGTCACCCCAAAACCCCCTCCTGAGTCACCCCAAAACCTTCCTGACCCCCCCCCGAGTCCCCAAACCCCCCTGAGTCACCCCAAAACCTTCCTGAACCCCCCCAAGTCACCCCAAAAACCCCTGGGTCACCCCAAAACTCCCTCCTGAGTCACCCCAAAACCTCCTTTTTCCCCCTGACCCCCCCTTATTTTCCCCCTGAACCCCCTTATTTTCCCCCTGAACCCCCAATTTTCTCCCTGAACCCCCTATTTTCCCCCTGAACCCCTTATTTTCCCCCTGACCCCCCCCTATTTTCCCCCTGAACCCCCTATTTTCCCCCTGAACCCCCCCTATTTTCCCCCCAAACCCCTTAATTTCCCCCTGAACCCCCCAATTTTCCCCCTGAACCCCCTTATTTTCCCCCTGAACCCCCTTTTTTCCCCCTGAACCCCCCTATTTTCCCCCTGCACCCCTCTATTTTCCCCCTGAACCCCTTTATTTTCCCCCTGAACCCCCAATTTTCCCCCTGAACCCCCTTTTTGCCCCCCAGGACACGCTCCTGACCCTCCTGCCTCCCCTATTTTCCCCCTGAACCCCCTTATTTTCCCCCTGAACCCCCTTATTTCTCCCCTGAACCCCCTTATTTTCCCCCTGAACCCCCTTATTTTCCCCCTGACCCCCCTTATTTTCCCCCTGAACCCTTATTTTCCCCTTGAACCCCCCTATTTTCCCCCTGAACCCCTTATTTTCCCCCTGAACCCCCTATTTTCCCCCTGAACCCCCTTATTTTCCTCCTGAACCCCTTATTTTCCCCCTGAACCCCCCCATTTTCCCCCTGAACCCCCTATTTTCCCCCTGAACCCCTAATTTTCCCCCTGAACCCCCTTTTTGCCCCCCAGGACACGCTCCTGACCCTCCTGCCTCCCCTATTTCCCCCCTGAACCCCCTTATTTTCCCCCTGACCCCCTTATTTTCCCCCTGAACCCCCTTATTTTCCCCCCGAACCCCCCAATTCCCCCCCAAACCCCCCCTTTTTGCCCCTGAACCCCCTTTTTTTTCGCCCCCCCAGGACGGGGTGCTGACCCGCGCCGAGGTTTTGGGGAGCTGGGAGCTCTTTGTGGGCAGTCGCGCCACCACCTACGGCGAAGATTTGGGGCGCCCCCACGACGAGCTCTGAGCCCCCCCCAAAAAAAAAAAAACCCCTTGACCCCCCCCCAAACCCCAAAAAAAGCTCAGGGAACAACCCCCCCTGGACAACTCGGGGAACCCCCAAATTTAGGGGATCCCCCCTCCTTCAAATCCTTCAAACCCCCCCACCCCCAACACGTGGGGTCCCCCCAAATCTCAGGGACCCCCCCCTCCCCCCAATCCATGGGGTCCCCCTCCAATCCCCTAGGGACCCCCCCAATATCTAAGGGACCCCCCCAAAAAACCCCTGGGGACCCCCCACCGAACACATAGGACCCCCCCCCAAAATCCATGGGGACCCCCCCCCAATCCATAGGACCCCCCCCCAAATCCATGGGGACCCCCCAAATCTCAAAGACCCCCCCCCAAATCCATGTGTCCCCCCAAAATCTCAAAGGCCCCCCCCAAATCCTTGGGGTCCCCCCCCAATATCTTAAGGGACCCCCCCCCCCAATCCATGGGGTCCCCCCCCTCGAATCCATGGGGTCCCCCCTCAAATCCATGGGGTCCCCCCCCAATCCATAGGACCCCCCCCCAAATCCATGGGTCCCCCCCAAAATCTCAGGGACCCCCCCAGAATCCATGGGGTCCCCCCCCCAATATCTTAAGGGACCCTCCCCAATCCATGGGGTGTC